>NW_025049791.1:0-14729 GCF_019279795.1 Protopterus annectens
ATATGAACAATTTGCAGCAAGGTGGGCAATTCTGTTATAGCAGGCTTCCATTTTGCTTAGTTCAGTTTTGTTGAAATTAGTCAGAATGGGAAATGCATAGAGTAGGGTGGATAGAAGTTGGGAGCGAGCAATGACTGATCTTGTGTTGTTGGTAAGAAATGGTTTGATACGGTAAAGTGAGCCCAGTTTGGCATATACTTTTTTAATAGTTAAGTTGAGATGACTATCAAATTTTAGGTGTGAGTCTATGGTTATTCCCAATAGCTTAGCCTGTGCCACTGGAGCAATTGGAGTAGCATTTGTGGAGTAGATAGTGAATTGACTGTTAGTGTTTTTGTTAGAACTGGTTATAATCATAAGCTGAGTTTTCTTTGGATTGAGGATAAGTTTGGCTTTGGTAAGGTAGTTTTCAACATCAGAGAGTGCTAGTTGAGTTGTTTTCAGGAGGGTAGGAATGTTTTGTGCAGCACAGATTAAGGTAGTGTCATCTGCATACTGAATTATAGATGCATGCTGTGTGGAGGTATGGAGGTCATTTGTGAAGACTGTGAATAATAGAGGTCCTAAGATAGAACCCTGTGGGACTCCTATAGTTATGGGCAGCTGAGGAGAGAGAATTTTCCCATGTCACAGCTTGGTACCTGTCAGTTAAGTAGCTACGGAACCAGGTAAGAGTGGAATTTGATAGTTGATATTGGTTTAGTTTGTATAGCAGGATTTGGTGTGAGACTGTGTCAAATGCTTTGGACATATCCAAAAAAAGAGTTGACACTTGTAGGCCTTCATTTTTGAGATGGCTTACTGTGTCTGTCAAGCAGAGAAGGGCTGTAGTGGTACTATGGGTAGGTCTAAAACCATGATGAGTAGGTGACAGGATGTTGCTGTCTAGGAGATAGTTTAGCATCTGGGTATGGATGTATCTTTCTAGGCTTTTGGCCAGGAGGGAGAGTAAAGCAATGGGTCTGTACTGTAGTTATTATGTTCAGTGGAGGTCCCGCCTTTATGTATGGGTGTAACATAGGATATTTTCCAGAGTTTGGGCACATAGTTTTCAACAATTGATCTGTTTATGAGAGTGGAGACTGGGATACCAATAGCATCTGCTGTGAGTTTCAAGAAATAGTTGGGGTGTAGGTCGGCTGCTGTTGATGAGGTTTTTAGTTTGGAGAGCATGCTTTTGATTGAAGTGGTGGAAACTGTTTTGAGGGTAAAGCTTGTATTAGTGTTATTTGTGTTGGGGGGATAGTGAGGAAGGAACTGTCCTGTGATACTAAGGATAGAATTGAGTTCACAAAGTGGGAGTTGAATTGTGTTTCAATGGGAACTTTAGTGTCAGGGGTGGTTGGTTTGGGGGTAGCCTTTTGGGTGGATTTTAGTAGCTGGTTTACATTTTTCCAAAATATTTGCGGGTTGTGTTGGTATTTAGTTTGTAATGTTGTGTAGTAGAATTTTTTGTCCAGCCTAATGCATTTATTTGCATGGTTGCACAGTTCTTGGTACTTAGTTAGGCTTTGTGTTTCTTTGTTTTTTTGATAGTAAAGCCAGGCAGTGTCTCTGGACTTCAAGATTTGTTTGGTTTCTTTACTGAGCCAGGGGTTTGTAGAGGTTCTAACCTTGATTTTGCGCAATGGAGCGACAGTGTCTAGGTGTTGTAGAAATGTTTTGTTGAAATATGCTACAGCCTGGTCAAATGAGAGGGTTTTTAGGGGGGTCCAGTCACAGTTACAGAGTAAAGTGTTGAGGACCTCAAGAGAAAATGTTTTCATGTTTCTAGTGGATATATAGTTAGTGGTTTTGCATATGCTTGTTCTACTATGTATAAAGTATATTATGTTGTGGTCACTTAAGGTGTCTGGGAGACTGCCTGTGTGAGGGTACAATGTGGGGCTGTTAGTTAGGACCCAGTCAAGGATGGATTCCATTTTAGATTTTTTATCACATCTAGTTGGAATTTGGACTAGCTGCTGGTAGCCATGGAGATTTATTGGATTACTTGGTGGTTCAGATATACAGGTGAACCAATCTAGGTTGAAGTCCCCCAGAATAAGGGTTTCTTGTGAGTATGTGGAAGAACACCAGGATAAGAAGTCTTCAAGGCTAGCAGGTGTATTACCAGGTGGAATATAGATCACAATTGTGATGATTACCTTTTTAGGGTGAAGTTGAAGTTGTGAGATAAGTATGTCCCAATTATTGGGGGAGGGGTAGGAGTTTGGTAATTGACGGACAGTTACGTTGGACTTGTACAGTAAGGCAGTTCCACCCCCTTTACGAAGTGGTCTGTCTTGTCTAATGATACTGTAGCCAGTAGGGAGAACTTCTGAGTTAGCTATTTTGTTTATTTAGCCAGGTTTCTGTTAACGCAACTATGTCTAGGGAGTAGTGTGCTTTTGTGGCCTGGAGTTCAGGTATTTTATTTTTGATACTTCTAATATTAATATTTAGCATTAAAAGATGGTTGGTTTTGCTGCTGTTGTTGATTTGCCCAGGAATGAAGAAAGTGGGGATGTTATGTTCTGACATTTGTGTTGGAGCAGTTTGTGTTGGACAGGATGGAGTTGGGCCTGGGTTGGGGTGGATATCCCCACTTATGGCGAGCCTGGAGTTAAAATGGTTATACAGATGTTGGAGTTTGGTGAGGAGTGTGAGAAAGTATTGTGTTTTTTTGGAGTAGGAATGAGAGCATATATGTTTAATTCTGAATTGGTCTGTTATGTAGTTCTTGAATAACTGTGGGCAGATATTATTATAATGTGTGGTGTATGTATACGAGAGTTCATAATGTAGTGTTGTGCTACTAAGTTTAGGGATATTACTAGAGTGATAACTTGTGGTGTTGTAAAGAATTATGAGAAGACAGACTAGACTTAGTTGTGTGATAGTCATGGTTATAAAGTTTAAGTTGTTTCTAGGTGGGGGGTCTGAATAGAAATTATAGGGTTGCACTATATGTGGATGGGGAAGTAGTGTGGGTGATGTAAAAAATGCCTAGTGGGAATGAGAGGGGATTGGGAGTATTTGGTGTGGAGCAAGTTGGTGTGGTATAATGTGATATGACTTGAGGAGCTGTGATTGGTGGAGGTGATGTGAGGGTGAGCTGTGGGTGTGGCTGTGATTACTATAAATGTAGAGGTAGTTGGGGTGGGAGGGAATAGGGGGTAGGACAGGGGAGTGGAGAGAGCCCAAGCATTAGCAAGGGTGAACAGAGTGGGGCAGAGCCAACCAAGACAAGAGAAAAAAGTAAGTATTACTTTACAAATCTGAACACTTTAAACAAATTCCTGAGGTCTAATGGCTTACCGGCAAGCAGAATGTAATTGCTGAAGAGCACTTGTGTCTTGGTGGGAGACTAGAAATTTAAAGATGGGTCCATGCTCAGCAGGATTCTAATATAGACTTTGTATTGGGGAGGGAGATAGCACAAGGGGTGTAAACCAGGTGGAATGCAAAGAAACCAGAGAGGCAATCAGTGGAAATCAGTGAAGGCCTCAGAGGGGATAAGTAATAATTCAAACTACCTGTAAAGTGAAGGAGAGAAGAGACAGCAAAGTTTATTAAGGTTGGGAGTGTGTCTTCACATTGACTTGCTGATTAGTAACCAGTTTGTGCACATATTAGAGTAGGGAGATACATTAGCAATGAAGGGGAATGTATAGAGATGTAAACAAACAGGTGGGCCTTCAAGTGATACAAACTAAGGCAGAAAGCACTAAGAGGGCTGCTTGATGGTTAATTTAGTCACAGGGATCTGAATTAAATGTATACTGTCTATTGGACAGTTAGGATTACTGTACTAGTGGGGGGGTGGGGAGGACACAAGGCTACAACAGTCAGTTTTACTAGCAAGCTGAGAACTACTAAGAAATACTGCTAATGTAATAACTTCACTCTCATTAAACATACAAGTAGAATGCCTGGGTGGACTGACCCTGCTCTTGAGGCTCAAAATGTATATCCTTGTTTAGTTTGCAGTACTGATTCCTTCTTATACTGTATGGGTGGAGTGGTAGCCGCAGACTGCAGATTTGCTTGATATCTGTTCAATATGTTGATATTCTAATGCGGTGCTGAAATCCTGTAAAGATGTTCTATTGTGAAAATGTGTACACATTTGACATGGACAAATTCTTAGTCTTGATAGTTCTCTGCAATACATTTTGTCCTTGTGGTCTCCATATGCTGAGGAAGTTTGACATTGCATATCACTGCTGGTCATCAATGCCCCCTAGGGAATGATAGCGCTTTGTCTTATGACAAAAAAGTCAAAAAATAATTCTGCATGTGCAAAGACCTAGTGATCATTCATGCAAACAAGCTTGGCATCTGTGAACAAAATTTAGAATACTGGACATAGCCAATAGTGGATTCAGAAAAGTACTTTCCCTGTAAGTTATTAAATGGCTCAACATGGCTACTAATTTCTGTACTGAATTACAATGCAGTAGGTACAGGGCACATATTAATAATACACATAAGGGATATTAAAGCTATAGTCCATTTGGCTGCATTATATATGTGATTATTTTATGATATACTAATGCATCCTACTGTTAAACCAATGTCTTCCAGGAAATGTGTTTATATTTATTTATATTAAATAATTTGCTTAGCTTATTGTTATAATTTTATTGATATGCATCACATTGCCACAGTTTTACAATGCACAGATGTGATGTCCTATTCTTGCACTCCCATCCTGCAATCACTTCTTATAACTGCTTCATGACAGTGATAATATGGGTCCCTCAATGGCATTACAAGTAAATACAACAGTCATGATGTCAATCATGACTGCTCTGCACTAGAGTCCATCTCAGATTATGTGCTCCATTGCTAACATATATATATTATGTTGATAAACATCCATTAATGTTTGGCCACATTATTATGTAAAGATTTTTTGTACAGTGATGTGTAGTAACCACAAAGACAATAGCTGTGTTCCCATAAAATACATTGATGCATATCAACAGAGGAATTTCAGTTGAAAATGTACACTTACAACTACAAAATATTAAAGCTTATAGTCTCACATTCACTCATTAGGTGATGTTGACTCTATAAATCATTACTGGAGATAATACCCATGATGCTGTCACCTATGAGTATTTCAGAATGGTCATCTCAGTAGTAATAACAACATGTCTGCATAGGCTGTGGAATGAGAATTGCATTCTCAAAGGGAAAACATACATCTAAAGTAATTGATTATCTAAATATGTACCAGAAAGGACTTTCAAAACAGATACTAACCCAGCTACAGTGCCATATCTAGCTAATGGCCATTTTTAAATAACCTTAAATATGCAGAGAATATGCACATCCACTCACGGTGCAGTATTTATAACACTGTCCCCTATACTGTCTTTCCACTATAATAATGCTGTTGCCATTTCAAAAACAATCACATCACTCACATGCAGCAGAAGGGTCTTATAAACAAAAAAAATCTCAAACAGGTTTTCATCATCTGCTCGACATTGTCCATTACAAAAATGGTTGTCTTTGTCAGCAATGCAACTATCAATCTGTTTTAAAACACAACATTGAGACAATACATAGCGACACCAATATGAGTTAGGGAAATACATATTTGTATGTGAGATGGCTAACATCATGACTGTATAACCCATTCCTGTGCACATGGTTATGACTGGAGAAATGGCAAGTAAAATAATGGTGTAACATCAACAATTTCTAGCAAGAGCTGTGGTTACTCTAGAACACATATACAAATCATCACATATGGAAAAGTAGTACTACCATGTTTCACACATAAAATTCATATTGGAGCCATACCAAATGCAGTACCTATGTTAAATCTTTCTGCCATCTTTCACACAATGTTGGTTCTCCATTGTGACAGTCATTGCACACCAGTCTGAGCATGTGAGGTATGGTTTGGATGCCATTTTTCCTGGTATCTCTGAAAGAGAGTCATCCCTAATAAGGGTGAGGACATTGCTCCATTTAGAGCACAGGGATGCTGCATGGAGGAGTCCAAAGTTGTTGTTTGCCTCCTCATGAAGAACTACAGCTGAGGCTACAATGCAGGGAGGTTATACTGTGTCTCAGTACAATGACAAGGCATGAGACAGTGTGACCAAGGCTGTCACTTGAGCCACAGACATCCCACACACAGGGGGAAAGTGTCACCCCCATTATAGTGACTTCAAATGGCAGAGAGCTGAGTTCCTTTGCCAAAAGGAGGAAGACTATAGGCTCAACTCACCACTTTGGTATTGTAAGTATATGATGCTGTACCAGTGCAGAGCACAACTATGGCATATTTCCTTATGTATAGCCCATACAGAGGTTCAAAAAGTTGACAGGTGTATTAGGAGACATTACAATGCCTCAGACAGGTACGGGGTAGATAAGGATGCAGGAGTTTCTGAGTACAATGTTAATGTAAAAGCAGTTGTACCAATAGACAAAATGTGTAGAAATCAGGCTATAAGCCTTTTTCAGACCAATAATGTAGTGCTCATATTCTGACTGTGCAAACACTATGTGGCTGCAATATTAGCGTATATAATGATGAACTACTTAAGGTCAGGTAAGGTCTGAAGTCTAGGGGTTCAATTCCCTCAAATAGCAAATATCTGCAATATGATTTTGACACTGTATATAGTGAATAGCTGCAGTCAGAATTGATAATATGCCATTAGATGAATTACTATGCAAATGCAAATGTATACTTTCACATATTTTATATGTCCAGTGCCTGTTCAATATCTTTTCCACATGAGAGTCTGTTGTATTTTAGCTGCAATATAACAATAATTAATGCCATTACAGTTCCTATTCAGATTTAAAAATCATGATATAAATGATCCTGGGATATGTTATGACTGTTACCAGTACGTTATTTTTTTTCTGCATTTTGAATGCAACACCCATTATTGTTCCACCATGAGCACCAGCACAGACAGCAAGACTTAGCATGGTGGTTTGGTTTGGGCTACAGTTCCTTCACAGGTGCTAGCCACTGCTTCACCACCAACAGCAGAGGCACCCATCACTTCGGGGTAACAACCTACTAGCACTGCCTCCACACCTCTTAAACTACCTGCCCACCCCCTCCAGGTAACTCTGTCACAGGGACTGGTGCTTGGTAGCAACTTAGAGTGATGCCAGTGGATGGTGGTAGAGATTATGTCACCTGACAACAGCTGACAGAGCTGATGGGGGAGATAAAGAGCCTCAGTGCCAAAAGTATCCACATGGAGAAAGTATTCTCACTGCCAGATCCAGCAGTGCCAGATGTTTCTGCAGCTGGAAGCAGTGGTGGATTTTCTGAGTAAACATTAATTTCCCACTGTGTTCATGCTGAAAGGCAAGGTCCTTCTGTTAACCATTCCTATCATCAATCATGGTGTTCCCCTCCATTCTTTATCTGTCATAAGCCTTGTCTATCATGTCTGTCCTGTATCTACCCCTGCTACCTAACCTACCCTACATATCTATTTCTGATAACCCTAACATCCTTCCCTAAATTTCATCTGTCTCAGAAAGTAAATAAATAGATAATGTCCCATGTATAACTATGCACCTCACACATGCACGCGCGTGTGTGTGTGTTTGTCTGTGTGTGTGTGTGTGTGTGTGCATGTGTGCGTGCGTGTGTGTGTATGTTTATACGTGTGCATGTGTGTGTATGACACATCTGATATGGTCCACTTGGTCACATAACAGTTATGTAGTAAGTGTCACATATCACTGACAATGTACATGTACAAAAATGTCTAACTTATTTACACATATACATCATTGATTTGTGTAGAAGTGGAAGGATATAGTCCAGTCCTACTTCCTGATCATTCCTGAATTACTAACCTATGTCTTACACTACACTTCATCGCAATTTTCATCACAATCCTATCATCACATTTTCCACCCTTAATCTAGTCAAAAATCGATGCACACACCACACACATGTCCATAAGTGCTTATAAACAAAAATATGTGTTTTCTAAAGACATAATTTGTGTGATGCTTGGCATGAAACATCAAACCCAGCTGCTACTTCTTATTGTAAAGCAAAAACAGGTAAAATTCCTGACTTTGCCATCTATCGCATAACTGAGATCGGCACAAGTGCACTTCAGTAAGTGATTGTAACAAAATGACAGTATGCTTTTATGGTACAAAGTATACATAATATAATGAGTCCATTCCACTACACACAGTACAGTGTTGTATGTTACTGAGGCTGAGATTGTGTCATATTTACCTCCTCATTCTGAAACTACTACTCAACAAGTTTATTTTTATTTTATTTATCTTACATTTGTTGACCAGGATAGTCTGACTGGATTCATGTTCATTTTCAGCAGAGGCCCGGGGAGAAAAGCTCCAAGATAAGCAGTTAAGATTACAGATACAATATATACCGTGGTTACATACTTAACAAGTTATACAGATTCCAAGGTTAGAGATAATCCCGAGTGCAAATCCAGATTAAGTAAGACAACTAAGATAAATTATGGTTATTAACTCAGAGTAGGGGAGAGTTAGTCGGGTTTGATACACTGACATAGCCAGTTTAGTGTCAAATATTGTTTGAGTCTTATCTTAAATTGACTCAGGGTGGTAAGTAAAGTGATATCAGCTGGGAGTGAGTTCCAGGATCTACCTGCAGTGTTGGCAAAGAGAGAGTCACCAGCTGACTTATTAGTTTTGATAGTCTGAACTAGTAGTCTGTTAGAAGATCAAAGAGGTCTGGGATTGTTATAGGGGGTGATAATGTTTTTAGTGCAGGAGTATTGTCTGGATTGTAAAGGAATTTATATGCCATAATCAATTGGTTATACTGGATCAAGCTGAGCAGTTCTAGCCACCCAAGTTGGTTTAGATTGATACAGTGGTGTGCCCTATAAGGCAGACCAGTGGCAAATCTTGCAATGTGGCTTTAGCAGATAGAGAGTTTGTTGAGGACAGACTTGTTTAAATTAGAGAGTAAAGGGGATGTGTACAGAAGAGCTGAAAGTAGATGAGAGTGAGCTATGGCAATTCTAGCAGGTGGGGTTAAGAAGGCTTTTATCCTGAAAAGTGACCCTAGTTTTTTATTGATGGTTCTGACGGTTTGATTAACATGCAAGTCAAATTTAAGATTATCTATGATAACACCTAGTAGTTTTGTAGAGGTGTCTGGGGATATTATAGTGCCATTATTGGATTTTATGGTAAAGGTAAATGCAGTAGACCTATGAGTTGGTGAGAAAAGTAACAGTTTTGATTTTTTTAGTATTTAAGATAAGATGACCAGAAAGCCAGTTTTCTATTATGCTGAAGGTGTTCTGGGTAGTTGACCATAGTTCTGTCTGAGATATTGCCGAGCAGATCAGGTGGAGTCGTCAGCATATTGGCTATAGCTGATTTTTGGGATAACAGTATAAAGGTCATTGATGAAAATGGAGAACAGAAGGGGCCCTAGTATGGAACCCTGGGGTACACCAAGAAAGTGGGGTAGGAGGTTAAATAGTTTATTTTGCCAAAGGACAGCCTGCTGTCTGCCACTCAGATAAGATTGGAGCCATTGAAGGACTTTGTATCTAGACAGAATGTTTTTGAGGTATGGATTAGAAGTTGTTGATCAACCATATCAAATGCCTTGGAGAGATCCAAGAAGAAGGCAGAGGATATGTTACAATTGTTGTGATTATGGTTTATGGTATTGGAGAAGGCTAGAAAGGTTGAAGTGGTGCTGTGGTAAGGTCAGAAGCTGTGCTGGGAGTCTGCCATAAGGTTATTTTGAATTAGGTGGCGCAGCAGTTGTCTCTGAATACATTTTTCCATATTCTTTGCAAGTGGAGATAATATAGCTATTGGCCTATAATTAGATAGTTCAGTAGAGCTACCTCCTTTGTGAAGTGGGATTACATAGGATATTTTCCAGATGGTGGGGATTTGGGCTTCTACTATGGTTCGATTGATTAGTATAGAGATGGGGTAAGCAATGGCATCAGCTGCTTTTTGTAGATACTCGGCAGGGGGTAGATCAGCAGAGAGAGTAGTTAGTTTTAATTTTTTGATCAAGGTACGGGTAAGTGAAGTGGCAACTGGTTGGAATCTGAATGAGAGTTGGTTACTAGGGGTGGTGTCCTCAGGCCCAGGGGAGCTTGGAGGTAGTTGGCTAGCTAGGGCTTGGATTGTCTCCGTATAGAATCGGTTAAAACTGTCTGAGACTTTCTCAGGTGGTTTATCAATGGTGGCTGCAGGGGTTGTGGTGGAAGTTTGTCCAGGATGTAATAGTTTATTTAAACCTGCCCAAAACTTCTGAAGGTTGTTTTGATTTATTTGCTGCAGATTACAGTAGTAGTTTTATTTTTTGTATGGTAAAATTGATTTTTTAGTTTCATTCCTTGATTACCTATATTTAATGTGATCTTGGAGGCCTTTTGTAGTATGTCATAATGCCATGCCTTGTTTCTAAGGGTGATTTTTAATTTAGACTCTTTGGAAAGCCATGGCACAGTTTTTGCCTTTATTCTTATTAAGCGAACAGGTGCATGAGAGTCAAGGATCTCAAGTTAACTTATGATATATGCAGATTGACAACAACTGCAATACTGACCATCATTTGCATTCTTACCTTGATATCAGTGTGCAAATGTAATACTTAACAGCTATCTGTCACTGCTGAGCAGATACGCTGTCAAAAATAGATACTTCATTGATATGGAGGATATTAGTCAGAGATACCCGTGTTGTACTCCAGTGTGTTATGTGTGTTTTGATCGTCCCCTAATTAATCTCTTAGGTACTTTCCCTTCTGAGTAGTTTCTTCATCTGTGACTTGTCTGCCACATGACATCACAAGTGCTTTGCGTCTTCACTTATACAACACTGATGTTGAGCACATCACTCACCCGATCATGAAATCCATTCCAGTAATGTGTACTTTGCATCATTCTCACAAACAACAAGTCCAGGGTGGGAGGGTGGAGAAAAACTTAATTTCATGTGACTCACAAGACACAAAGCTATGGTCTATTTCCTATTTTAAATATGGAATTAAAAACTAAATGCAAGTAAAACACAGTGTAAAGAAAATGAATCACAATACACCAAATAGAAGAAGGCAATAAAGCAACACAAAATACAAGAAAGCAAAAACAAACTAACCTTTCCCCTCACAGCAAGTTGTGGCATAGTCTTCAAGGACTTTAAACTATCACATAACTACCAAATCAGCATTCTTGAGACCTTGATATATGCTTTCTCTAAGTTTAGGAATTGCCAGTTGTACTCTTTCCACATCTTATTTTCTTCTCAACTATCTGTCCTATTGCTAATGTCGGGTCAGCTGACATGCATCCAGATCTGAATCTGAACTACTCATCTCCCATTTTACTTTCTGCTACTCTGTGTAATCATTTATCAATTATCTTCACCATCACTTTCTGTCAGCATGACAAGCATTTAAATCCTATCTGCTGCACACAGTTGTGAATGTCCCTTTGCCCTTTTACACTGGCAATAGAATGTTTATTCTCCATTCATCTGGGATATGCCTCTGGGGTAATTTCTACATTAACTCACAGAAAATCCTAATCACATCTACCACAAGCTCATCTAAGCCTGTTGCTTTCCCTGACTTCATGTTCCTTAGAGCTCCTCTTTCATAAACAGCTGTGCCTGGGACAGTACAGAGAGACATCAGTCATCTCTGATAAGTCATGGATGCAAATGTGTTATAGCTGCAGTTCTTTTGTTTCTGTTAAAAATCTGACTACACAAAACATTTTATTTCCCTTTTCTTGTGCAACTACAGTTCTACTTAATATCCCAAATAAGTAATTTTATAAGTCTTTACATAATGTTATTTTCAGTAAAGTGTTTTCATTTGTTCCTTTGTCAAAGATTTTTTTCTGCTTTCTTATTGTATTAATTTATGGAAATCGTCAGAGAGCTGGTGTGATAGTTGATATCCATCACTTTATGAGGGACACTGGTTATCAGCTACTAAACCTTAATGCTTTGGCTGGCTCACTGGAAGAGTGTTCACTAAATGAGATCTTGATTTTGGTTGGTAGCAGCATGTGTCACCAGAAAGGTATAAGTAGCCCCTTCTGAGAAATGCATTTGTATATGAAAAATAGTTTGGTTAATTCTCAGTTACTGTTGGCTTGATTGCAGTAGATGGCATTTGTTCCAGAATGAAGTGCGTGTAATCCTAGAGAGTCAGTGATTATAACCATCTGTTTTAGCTGTACACTATTAAGCTTATGCACCTGTAGCAGTTGTTGGCCATAACACAAGGACGTGGTAAGCTCTTTAGACCAGTTACCTACTTTCATACACAATTCACTGCAGCAATGCATATTTCAAAGCTTGTAAGTTCTTTTCCTGTTTTAGTTGATGCTGTAGGTGTGGACTGATCTATACAACCCTGTGGATCATCACATTAACTGGCAGCAGTGGCAGAATTCAAACTGTATCAGTCCTATAAGCTGGGATCAGTGGTGCGGATATAAGTTCCACCCCCCCCCATATTTCTTGCATATTGCATATTGCATAGTCATTTCATGTTAATGTCTCAGAGTATAATTTAAAGTATGAGAAAGTAAAACATTGGGCTAATAGTAGCACACTTCACTTTAAATACAGTAATAAGATGGATCATTTTACTTTGTGGTTGATTTTCAGTGACTTCTGATGATTTTACTGATGAGAATTATGACAAATCTGTCAACACTGAGGGCTATGAGCTTTCTGAGCCGCAGGAAGAACAAGACCCATTTAATCGTGCAGGTATGTTAACAAAACAGCTCATTTTACTGTGTGGTGTTACAGGTTTGACTGCCTGTTGCTTGAAATTGTTTATTATGTGTGCACTCGGACAAAAGAGCATTCTTATTGTTTGTTATACTTTGTGACTATACATACAATATGTTTACTAAAAAATGTATTTGATTTTCAGTGAATTTCAGTTACAACAATGATTACTCTGTGAACAATGAGAGCTATGACCTTTCTAATCCTCAAGAAGAACAAGAACAGTTTGATGACAGAGGTATGTTATGTCACCACTGCATCTGATTTTTCTTCAAAATATGTTATGTCACATTCTAAACTTTTTAGATCTTCGACTCAGTAAGTTATCAAGTTCAGTTTTATTTATAGAGTGTTACAGGTAGAGTTGAAAAGTCAACTCCAGAGTATCTTCAAAGCTTTTTTTTCAGTTTCAGAAATATACAACATTATTATGCTATACTATAAAATTCACAATTAATGCTGCCTTTAGCACATTGTTATTTACAATTCTTTTAGACCAAAAACTCCTTAAAGAAAGTTGGATCCAAAGTGAGATAACAATAAGATGTATCATAGAGTGGAACCTGTGCTCTTAGTGACTATCTATGTTCTTTTGCTAAGACATTCATTGATACTACAAGGATAGCAGGGTATGTGGGCTCTGAATGCATCTGTGAAGGACCTTTATATTTGAAGCAATAGCACTGAGCTGAAGTCAAACAGAAGATGGTGATGTATTTTCATTGCAGTAATCCTAAGAATTGCTGGTAAGCAACACCAATGAGACAAGACACATAACTAAGGAAGGAGGTCTGCTATGCAATACTGGCAGAGACTCTCTGAATTTCATTGTCAACTAGTACAAACCAGAAAAGCAATAACTTGGCAGACACTGAATCAAATCTCAGACATGGGAGATTGGCAAGGCCACAGTGAATGACTTTCACATTGGCGCAAGAAGATTCTGCCAAACCATTCAACGATTCAAGGAAAGAATACAGGATGTTATTACATCTATTCTCAACAAGGTTGAAAAATTGCTGATCCTGAATGGAGGCATTGTTGAGGGGTGGAATGGGCATACTGAATAACTCTGAGATTCAAAGGATGTGCCTTCCTCTAAAGAATACAGTGTCACAAGCAGATGGTAGAATTTGATCTATTTCATTAGATGATGTCAGTGCAGTGATTAAAAAGTTACACTGTAGCAAACATGCAGGCATGGATGAAATAAAAAGTTACACTGTATCAAAGATGCAGGAGTGGAGGAGATCATGCCAAAAATGCTTCATGTGCTATCCACTGTTGTGTTGTTGTGGTTAATTCACCTTTTCAATGCCTCGTGGAAGGCTGGGATAATACCACAAGATTGTCAAACTCAGGGTACTGGTTCCTATTTTTAAGAGAGGAAAAGGCAGTTGGGATCTTTCCTTCAAGGGGTCAAATTCCTCAGTATCTCTTTGAACATGTATTCTCAGGTGCTGGAAAGGAGAGAATCTAATTAAACAGAAGCACCACAAATCATTTCCTGGATGTATAGCAGTGAATTGACTTGCAGCACTTTAACATATACTGGAGGAATCAAGGAGTTTAATACTATCTTCTCATGTAATGAGTACTTGGGTAAGGCTGAATATTGTCTCTGTGAGTTTGGATGTAACCATTTGCTCAGGAATGTATTGTAAGAAGTATTGCAAAAGTCTGAGATCCATGGCTGCTGTTGAGTGTCACTCAGTCCCTGCATTTCTGAAGTGAGACATATGTCTGCAGGCATCAGATCTGATGAAGTCTCTGATAAAGTTAAAATGAGATGAAAGTGCTTATCTTGGGTAAAATAAAGAACTTGACCTGCTTCAACCATCTATGGACTTGTTTTTTGGGGTGTTTGGAGTTTCTTGTTTGTGACCTCATCTGAGCCTGCTGCTTTCCTTGACTTCATTTTCCTTAGTGCTATTCTTACTTCTTAT
>NW_025049792.1:0-12601 GCF_019279795.1 Protopterus annectens
GCATTTATTGATTTGCTTGAGATTGCTTTTCTCAGTGTCTGCATTCTGTTTTAGTTAACAAAACTGTGCTGCATTTATTGATTTGCTTGAGACTGCTTTTCTCAGTGCCTGCATTTTGCTTTAGCTAACAAAACTGTGCTGCATTTACTGATTTGCTTGAGATTGCTTTTCTCAGTATCTGCATTTTGTTTTAGTTAACAAAACTGTGCTGCATTTATTGATTTGCTTGAGATTGCTTTTCTCAGTGTCTGCATTCTGTTTTAGTTAACAAAACTGTGCTGCATTTATTGATTTGCTTGAGATTGCTTTTCTCAGTGTCTGCATTTTGTTTTAGTTAACAAAACTGTGCTGCATTTATTGATTTGCTTGAGATTGCTTTTCTCAGTGTCTGCATTTTGTTTTAGTTAACAAAACTGTGCTGCATTTATTGATCTGCTTGAGATTGCTTTTCTCGGTGTCTGCATTCTGTTTTAGTTTACAGAACTGTGCTGCATTTACTGATTTGCTTGAGATTGCTTTTCTTAGTGTCTGCATTTTTTTTAGTTAACAAAACTGTGCTGCATTTATTGATTTGCTTGAGATTGCTTTTCTCAGTGTCTGCATTTTGTTTTAGTTAACAAAACTGTGCTGCATTTATTGATTTGCTTGAGATTGCTTTTCTCAGTGTCTGCATTTTGTTTTAGTTAACAAAACTGTGCTGCATTTATTGATTTGCTTGAGATTGCTTTTCTCAGTGTCTGCATTTTGTTTTAGTTAACAAAACTGTGCTGCATTTATTCATTTGCTTGAGATTGCTTTTCTCAGTGTCTGCATTTTGTTTCAGTTAACAAAACTGTGCTGCATTTACTGATCTGCTTGAGATGGCTTTTCTCTGTGTCTGCATTTTGTTTTAGTTAACAAAACTGTGCTGCATTTATTGATTTGCTTGAGATTGCTTTTCTCAGTGTCTGCATTCTGTTTAGGTAAAAAAACTGTGCTGCATTTACTGATCTGCTTGAGATGGCTCTTCTCAGTATCTGCATTTTGTTTTAGTTAACAAAACTGTGCTGCATTTATTGATTTGCTTGAGATTGCTTTTCTCAGTGTCTGCATTTTGTTTTAGTTAACAAAACTGTGCTGCATTTATTGATTTGCTTGAGATTGCTTTTCTCAGTGTCTACATTTTGTTTTAGTTAACAAAACTGTGCTGCATTTATTGATTTGCTTGAGAGTGCCTTTCTCAGTGTCTGCATTTCATTTTAGTTAACAAAACTGTGCTGCATTTATTGATTTGCTTGAGGATGTCTTTCTGCGTGTCTGCATTTTGTTTTAGTTAACAAAACTGTGCTGCATTTATTGATTTGCTTGAGATTTCTTTTCTCTGTGTCTGCATTTTGTTTTAGTTAAAAAAAACTGTGCTGCATTTATTGATTTGCTTGAGATTTCTTTTCTCTGTGTCTGCATTTTGTTTTAGTTAACAAAACTGTGCTGCATTTATTGATTTGCTTGAGATTGCTTTTCTTGGTGTCTGCATTTTGTTTTAGTTAACAAAACTGTGCTGCATTTATTCATTTGCTTGAGATTGCTTTTCTCAGTGTCTGCATTTTGTTTTAGTTAACAAAACTGTGCTGCATCTACTTATTTTGTTGAGATTGCTTTTCTCAGTGTCTGCATTTTGTTTTAGTTAACAAAACTGTGCTGCATTTATTAATTTGCTTGAGATTGCTTTTCTCAGTGTCTGCATTTGTTTTAGTTAACAAAACTGTGCTGCATTTATTCATTTGCTTGAGATTGCTTTTCTCAGTGTCTGCATTTTGTTTTAGTTAACAAAACTGTGCTGCATTAATTGATTTGCTTCAGATTGCCTTTCTCAGTGTCTGCATTTTGTTTTAATTAAAACTGTGCTGCATTTATTGATTTGCTTGAGATTGCTTTTCTTGGTGTAGGCATTTTGTTTTAGTTAAAACTGTGCTGCATTTATTGATTTGCTTTAGATTGCTTTTCTCAGTGTCTGCATTTTGTTTTAGTTAACAAAACTGTGCTGCATTTATTGATTTGTTTGAGATTGCTTTTCTTGCTGTCTTCATTTTGTTTTCATTAACAAATCTATGCTGCATTTATTCATTAGATTGAGATTGCTTTTCTCGGTGTCTGCATTTTGTTTTTGTTAAAACTGTGCTGCATTTATTAATTTGCTTGAGATTGCTTTTCTCAGTGTCTGCATTTTGTTTTAGTTAACAAAACTGTGCTGCATTTATTGATTTGCTTGAGATTGCTTTTCTCAGTGTCTGCATTTTGTTTTAGTTAACAAAACTGTGCAGCATTTATTGATTTGCTTGAGATTGCTTTTCTCAGTGTCTGCATTTTGTTTTAGTTAACAAAACTGTGCTGCATTTTTTGATTTGCTTGAGATTGCTTTTCTCAGTGTCTGCATTTTGTTTAAGTTGACAAAACTGTGCTGCATTTATTGATTTGCTTTAGATTGCTTTTCTCAGTGTCTGCATTTTGTTTTAGTTAACAAAACTGTGCTGCATTTATTGATTTGCTTGAGATTGCTTTTCTCAGTGCCTGCATTTTGTTTTAGTTAACAAAACTGTGCTGCATTTATTGATTTGCTTGAGATTGCTTTTCTCAGTGTCTGCATTTTGTTTTAGTTAACAAAACTTTGCTGCATTTATTGATTTGCTTGAGATTGCTTTTCTCAGTGTCTGCTATTTGTTTTAGATAACAAAACTGTGCTGCAGTTATTGATTTGCTTTAGATTGCTTTTCTCTGTGTCTGCATTTTGTTTTAGTTAACAAAACTGTGCTGCATTGATTGATTTGTTTGAGATTGCTTTTCTCAATGTCTGCATAATGTTTTAGTTAAAACTGTGCTGCATTTATTGATTTGCTTGAGATTGCTTTTCTCAGTGTCTGCATTCTGTTTTAGTTAAAACTGTGCTGCATTTATTGATTTGCTTGTGGTTGCTTTTCTCGGTGTCTGCATTCTGTTTTAGCTAATACAATTCTGCTGCATTTATTGATTTGCTTGAAACTGCCTTTCTCAGTGTCTGCATTTTGTTTTAGTTAACAAAACTGTGCTGCATTTATTGATTTGCTTGAGATTGCTTTTCTCAGTGTCTGCATTTTGTTTTAGTTAACAAAACTGTGCTGCATTTATTGATTTGCTTGAGATTGCTTTTCTCAGTGTCTGCATTTTGTTTTAGTTAACAAAACTGTGCTGCATTTATTGATTTGCTTGAGATTGCTTTTCTCAGTGTCTGCATTCTGTTTTAGTTAACAAAACTGTGCTGCATTTATTGATTTGCTTGAGATTGCCTTTCTCAGTGTCTGCATTTTGTTTTAGTTAACAAAACTGTGCTGCATTTATTGATTTGCTTGAGATTGCTTTTCTCGGTGTCTGCATTCTGTTTTAGTTAATAAAACTGTGGTGCATTTATTGATTTGCTTGAGATTGCTTTTCTCAGTGTCTACGTTTTGTTTTAGTTAACAAAACTGTGCTTCATTTACTGATTTGCTTGAGATTGCTTTTCTCAGTGTCTGCATTTTGTTTTAGTTAACAAAACTGTGCTGCATTTATTGATTTGCTTGAGATTGCTTTTCTCAGTGTCTGCATTTTGTTTTAGTTAACAAAACTGTGCTGCATTTATTGATTTGCTTGAGATTGCTTTTCTCAATGTCTGCATTTTGTTTTAGTTAACAAAACTGTGCTGCATTTATTGATTTGCTTGAGATTGCTTTTCTCAGTGTCTGCATTCTGTTTTAGTTAACAAAACTGTGCTGCATTTATTGATTTGCTTGAGATTGCTTTTCTCAGTGTCTGCATTTTGTTTTAGTTAACAAAACTATGCTTCATTTATTGATTTGCTTGAGATTGCTTTTCTCAGTGTCTGCATTTTTTTTAGTTAACAATACTGTGCTGCATTTATTGATTTGCTTGAGATTGCTTTTCTCAGTGTCTGCATTTTGTTTTAGTTAACAAAACTGTGCTGCATTTATTGATTTGCTTGAGATTGCTTTTCTCAGTGTCTGCATTTTGTTTTAGTTAACAAAACTGTGCTGCATTTATTGATTTGCTTGATATTGCTTTTCTCAGTGTCTGCATTTTGTTTTAGTTAACAAAACTGTGCTGCATTTATTGATTTGCTTGAGATTGCCTTTCTCAGTGTCTGCATTATGTTTTAGTTAACAAAACTGTGCTGCATTTATTGATTTGCTTGACATTGCTTTTCTCAGTGTCTGCATTTTGTTTTAGTTAACAAAACTGTGCTGCATTTATTGATTTGCTTGAGATTGCTTTTCTTGGTGTCTGCATTTTGTTTTAGTTAACAAAACTGTGCTGCATTTATTGATTTGCTTGAGATTGCTTTTCTCGGTGTCTGCATTTTGTTTTAGTTAACAAAACTGTGCTGCATTTATTGATTTGCTTGAGATTGCTTTTCTCTGTGTCTGCATTTTGTTTTAGTTAACAAAACTGTGCTGCATTTATTGAGTTGATTTAGACTGCTTTTCTCAGTGTCTGCATTCTGTTTTAGCTAACAAAGCTGTGCTGCATTTATTGATTTGCTTGAGACTGCTTTTCTCAGTGTCTGCATTTTGTTTTAGTTAATAAAACTGTGCTTCATTTATTGATTTGCTGGAGATTGTTTTTCTGTTTCTGCATTTGGTTTTAGTTAGCAAAACTGTGCTGTATTTATTGATTTGCTTGAGATTGCATTTCTCAGTGTCTGCATTTTGTTTTAGTTAACAAAACTGTGCTGCATTTATTGATTTGCTTGAGATTGCTTTTCTCAGTGTCTGCATTTTGTTTTAGTTAACAAAACTATGCTGCATTTACTGATTTGCTTGAGATTGCTTTTCTCAGTGTCTGCATTTTGTTTTAGTTAACAAAACTGTGCTGCATTTATTGATTTGCTTGAGATTGCTTTTCTCAGTGTCTGCATTTTGTTTTAGTTAACAAAACTGTGCTGCATTTACTGATTTGCTTGAGATTGCTTTTCTCAGTGTCTGCATTTTGTTTAAATTTACAAAACTGCGCTGCATTTATTGCTTTGCTTGAGATTGTTTTTCTCAGTGTCTGCATTTTGTTTTAGTTAACAAAACTGTGCTGCATTTATTGATTTGCTTGAGATTGCTTTTCTCGGTGTCTGCATTTTGTTTTAGTTAACAAAACTGTGCTGCATTTACTGATTTTCTTGAGATTGC
This sequence comes from Protopterus annectens, assembly GCF_019279795.1. Taxonomy (NCBI): domain Eukaryota; kingdom Metazoa; phylum Chordata; order Ceratodontiformes; family Protopteridae; genus Protopterus; species Protopterus annectens. The sequence continues at coordinate 5,187 of NW_025049792.1, forward strand.
TTTTCTCAGTGTCTGCATTTTGTTTCAGTTAACAAAACTATGCTGCATTTATTGATTTGCTTGAGATTGCCTTTCTCATTGTATGCATTTTTTTTTAGTTAAGACTGTGCTGCATTTATTGATTTGCTTGAGATTGCTTTTCTTTGTGTCTGCATTCTGTTTTAGTTAACAAAACTGTGCTGCATTTATTGATTTGCTTGAGATTGCTTTTCTCAGTGTCTGCATTTTGTTTTAGTTAACAAAACTGTGCTGCATTTATTCATTTGCTTGAGATTGCTTTTCTCAGTGTCTGCATTTTGTTTTAGTTAACAAAACTGTGCTGCATTTATTGATTTGCTTGAGATTGCTTTTCTCAGTGACTGTATTTTGTTTTAGTTAACAAAACTGTGCTGCATTTATTGATTTGCTTGAGACTGCTTTTCTCAGTGTCTGCATTTTGTTTTAGTTAACAAAACTGTGCTGCATTTATTCATTTGCTTGAGATTGCTTTTCTCAGTGTCTGCATTTTGTTTTAGTTAACAAAACTGTGCTGCATTTATTGATTTGCTTGAGATTGCTTTTCTCAGTGTCTGCATTTTGTTTTAGTTAACAAAACTGTGCTGTATTCATTGATTTGCTTGAGATTGCTTTTCTTGGTGTCTGCATTCTGTTTTAGTTAACAAAACTGTGCTGCATTTATTGATTTGCTTGAGATTGCTTTTCTCAGTGTCTGCATTTTGTTTTAGTTAACAGAACTGTGCTGCATTTACTGATTTTCTTGAGATTGCTTTTCTCAGTGTCTGTATTTTGTTTCAGTTAACAAAACTATGCTGCATTTATTGATTTGCTTGAGATTGCTTTTCTCAGTGTCTGCATTTTGTTTTAGTTAACAAAACTGTGCTGCATTAATTGATTTGCTTGAGATTGCTTTTCTCAGTGTCTGCATTTTGTTTTAGTTAACAGAACTGTGCTGCATTTATTGATTTGCTTGAGATTGCTTTTATCAGTGTTTGCATTTTGTTTTAGTTAACAAAAACTGTGGTGCATTTATTGATTTGCTTGAGATTGCTTTTCTCAGTGTCTGCATTTTGTTTTAGTTAACAAAACTGTGCTGCATTTATTGATTTTCTTGAGATTGCTTTTCTCAGTGTCTGCATTTTGTTTTAGTTAACAAAACTGTGCTGCATTTATTGATTTGCTTGAGATTGCTTTTCTCAGTGTCTGCATTTTGTTTTAGTTAACAAAACTGTGCTGCATTTATTGATTTGCTTGAGATTGCTTTTCTCAGTGTCTGCATTTTTTTAGTTAACAATACTGTGCTGCATTTATTGATTTGCTTGAGATTGCTTTTCTCAGTGTCTGCATTTTGTTTTAGTTAACAAAACTGTGCTGCATTTATTCATTTGCTTGAGATTGCTTTTCTCAGTGTCTGCATTTTGTTTTAGTTAACAAAACTGTGCTGCATTTATTCATTTGCTTGAGATTGCTTTTCTCAGTGTCTGCATTTTGTTTTAGTTAACAAAACTGTGCTGCATTTATTGATTTGCTTGAGATTGCTTTTCTTGGTGTCTGCATTTTGTTTTAGTTAACAAAACTGTGCTGCATTTATTGATTTGCTTGAGATTGCTTTTCTCAGTGTCTGCGTTTTGTTTTAGTTAACAAAACTGTGCTGCATTTATTGATTTGCTTGAGATTGCTTTTCTCAGTGTCTGCATTTTGTTTTAGTTAACAAAACTGTGCTGCATTTATTGATTTGCTTGAGATTGCTTTTCTTGGTGTCTGCATTCTGTTTTAGTTAACAAAACTGTGCTGCATTTATTGATTTGCTTGAGATTGCTTTTCTCAGTGTCTGCATTTTGTTTTAGTTAACAAAACTGTGCTGTATTAATTGATTTGCTTGAGATTGCTTTCCTCGATGTTTGCATTTTGTTTTAGTTAACAAAACTGTGCTGCATTTATTGATTTGCTTGAGATTCCTTTTCTCAGTGCATGAATTATGTTTTAGTTAACAAAACTGTGCTGAATTTATTGATTTGCTTGAGATTGCTTTTCTCAGTGTCTGCATTTTGTTTTAGTTAACAAAACTGTGCTGCATTTATTGATTTGCTTGAGATTACTTTTCTCTGTGTCTGCATATTGTTTTAGTTAAAAAATGATGCTGCATTTATTGGTTTGGTTGAGATTGCTTTTCTCTTTGTCTGCATTTTGTTTTAGTTAACAAAACTGTGCTGCATTTATGGATTTGCTTGAGATTGCTTTTCTCAGTGTCTGAATTTTGTTTTAGTTAACAAAACTGTGCTGCATTTATGGATTTGCTTGAGATTGCTTTTATCCATGTCTGCATTTTGTTTTAGTTAAAAAAACTGTGCTGCATTTATTGATTTGCTTGAGATTTCTTTTCTCTGTGACTGCATTTTGTTTTAGTTAAAAAAATTATGCTGCATTTATTGGTTTGCTTGAGATAGCTTTTCTTTGTGTCTGCATTTTGTTTTATTTAACAAAACAGTGCTGCATTTATGGATTTGCTTGTGATTGCTTTTCTCTTTGTCTGCATTTTGCTTTAGTAAACAAAACTGTGTTGCATTTATTGATTTGCTTGAGATTGCTTTTCTCAGTGTCTGCATTTTGTTTTAGTTAACAAAACTGTGCTGCATGTATTGATTTGCTTGTGATTGCTTTTCTCAGTGTCTGCATTTTGTTTTAGTTAACAAAACTGTGCTGCATTTATTGATTTGCTTGAGATTGCTTTTCTCAGTGTCTGCATTTTGTTTTAGTTAACAAAACTGTGCTGCATTTATTGATTTGCTTGAGATTGCTTTTCTCAGTGTCTGCATTTTGTTTTAGTTAACAAAACTGTGCTGCATTTATTGATTTGCTTGAGATTGCTTTTCTCAGTGCCTGCATTCTGTTTTAGTTAACAAAACTGTGCTGCATTTATTGATTTGCTTGAGATTGCCTTTCTCAGTGTCTGCATTTTGTTTTAGTTAAAAACTGTGCTGCATTTATTGATTTGCTTGAGATTGCTTTACTCAGTGTCTGTATTTTGTTTAAGTTAACAAAACTGTGCTGCATTTATTGATTTGCTTGAGATTGCTTTTCTCAGTGTCTGCATTTTGATTTAGTTAACAAAACTGTGCTGCATTTATTGATTTGCTTGAGATTGCTTTTCTCAGTGTCTGCATTTTGTTTTAGTTAACAAAACTGTGCTGCATTTATTGATTTGCTTGAGATTGCTTTTCTCAGTGTCTGCATTTTGTTTTAGTTAACAAAACTGTGCTACATTTATTGATTTGCTTGAGATTGCTTTTCTCAGTGTCTGCATTTTGTTTTAGCTAAGAAAACTGTGCTGCATTTATTGATTTGCTTGAGATTGCTTTTCTCAGTGTCTGCATTTTGTTTTAGTTAACAAAACTGTGCTGCATTTTTTCATTTGCTTGAGATTGCTTTTCTCAGTGTCTGCATTTTGTTTTAGTTAACAAAACTGTGCTGTATTCATTGATTTGCTTGAGATTGCTTTTCTCAGTGTCTACATTCTGTTTTAGTTAACAGAACTGTGCTGCATTTACTGATTTTCTTGAGATTGCTTTTCTTGGTGTCTGCATTTTGTTTAAGTTTACAAAACTGTGCTGCATTTTTTTTATTTGCTTGAGATTGCTTTTCTCAGTGTCTGTATTTTGTTTCAGTTAACAAAACTATGCTGCATTTATTGATTTGCTTGAGATTGCTTTTCTCAGTGTCTGCATTTTGTTTCAGTTAACAAAACTATGCTGCATTTATTGATTTGCTTGAGATTGCTTTTCTCAGTGTCTGCATTGCATCTTAGTTAACAAAACTGTGCTGCATTATTGATTTGCTTGAGATTGCTTTTCTCAGTGTCTGCATTTTGTTTTAGTTAACAAAACTGTGCTGCATTTATTGATTTGCTTGAGATTGCTTTTCTCAGTGTCTGCATTTTGTTTTAGTTAACAAAACTGTGCTGCATTTATTGATTTGCTGGAGAATGCTTTTCTCAGTATCTGCATTTTGTTTTAGTTAACTAAACTGTGCTGCATTTATTGATTTGCTTGAGATTGCTTTTCTCAGTGCCTGCATTCTGTTTTAGTTAACAAAACTGTGCTGCATTTATTGATCTGCTTGAGATTGCTTTTCTCAGTGTCTGCATTTTGTTTTAGTTAACCAAACTGTGCTGCATTTATTGATTTGCTTGAGATTGCTTTTCTCAGTGTCTGCATTTTGTTTTAGTTAACAAAACTGTGCTGCATTTATTGATTTGCTTGAGATTGCTTTTCTCAGTGTCTGCATTCTGTTTTAGTTAACAAAACTGTGCTGCATTTATTGATTTGCTTGAGACTGCTTTTCTCAGTGTCTGCATTTTGTTTTAGTTAATAAAACTGTGCTGCATTTATTGATTTGCTTGAGATTGCTTTTCTCGGTGTCTGCATTTTGTTTTATTTAACAGAACTGTGCTGCATTTATTGATTTGCTTGAGATCGCTTTGATAGTGTCTGCATTTTATTTTAGTTAAAAAATGGTGCTGCATTTATTCATTTGCTTGAGATTGCATTTCTCAGTGTCTGCATTTTGTTTCAGTTAACAAAACTGTGCTGCATGTATTGATGTGCTTGAGATTGCTTTTCCTCAGTGCCTGCATTTTGTTTTAGTTAACAAAACTGTGCTGCATTTATTGATTTGCTTGAGATTGCTTTTCTTGCTGTCTGCATTTTGTTTTTGTTAAAACTTTGCTGCATTTATTGATTTGCTTGAGATTGCTTTTCTCAGTGTCTGCTATTTGTTTTAGATAACAAAACTGTGCTGCAGTTATTGATTTGCTTTAGATTGCTTTTCTCTGTGTCTGCATTTTGTTTTAGTTAACAAAACTGTGCTGCATTGATTGATTTGTTTGAGATTGCTTTTCTCAATGTCTGCATAATGTTTTAGTTAAAACTGTGCTGCATTTATTGATTTGCTTGAGATTGCTTTTCTCAGTGTCTGCATTCTGTTTTAGTTAACAAAACATTGCTGCATTTATTCATTTGCTTGAGACTGCTTTTCTCAGTGCCTGCATTTTGCTTTAGCTAACAAAACTGTGCTGCATTTACTGATTTGCTTGAGATTGCTTTTCTCAGTGTCTGCATTTTGTTTTAGTTAACAAAACTGTGCTGCATTTATTGATTTGCTTGAGATTGCTTTTCTCAGTGTCTGCATTTTGTTTTAGTTAACAGAACTGTGCTGCATTTACTGATTTTCTTGAGATTGCTTTTATCAGTGTCTGCATTTTGTTTTAGTTAACAAAACTGTGCTGCATTAATTGATTTGCTTGAGATTGCCTTTCTCAGTGTCTGCATTTTGTTTAAGTTAAAACTGTGCTGCATTTATTGATTTGCTTGAGATTGCTTTTCTCAGTGTCTGCATTCTGTTTTAGTTAAGAAAACTGTGCTGCATTTATTGATCTGCTTGAGATTGCTTTTCTCGGTGTCTGCATTCTGTTTTAGTTTACAAAACTGTGCTGTATTTATTGATTTGCTTGAGATTGCTTTTCTCAGTGTCTGCCTTTAGTTAGTTAATAAAACTGTGCTGCATTTATTGATTTGCTTGAGATTGTCTTTTTCGGTGTCTGCATTTTGTTTTAGTTAACAAAACTATGCTGCATTTATTCATTTGCTTGGGATTGCTTTTCTCTGTGTCTGCATTTTGTTTTAGTTAACTAAACTGTGCTGCATTTATTGATTTGATTGCGATTGCTTTTCTCAGTGTCTGAATTTTGTTTTAGTTAACTAAACTGTGCTGCATTTATTGATTTGATTGCGATTGCTTTTCTCAGTGTCTGAATTTTGTTTTAGCTAACAAAACTCTGCCGCATTTATTGATTTGCTTGAGACTGCTTTTCTCAGTGTCTGCATTTTGTTTTAGTTAATAAAACTGGGCTGCATTTATTGATTTGCTTGAGATTGCTTTTCTCAGTGTCTGCATTCTGTTTTAGTTAACAAAACTGTGCTGCATTTATTGATTTGCTTGAGATTGCTTTTCTCAGTGTCTGCATTTTGTTTTAGTTAACAAAACTGTGCTGCATTTATTGATTTGATTGCGATTGCTTTTCTCAGTGTCTGAATTTTGTTTTAGCTAACAAAACTCTGCCGCATTTATTGATTTGCTTGAGACTGCTTTTCTCAGTGTCTGCATTTTGTTTTAGTTAATAAAACTGGGCTGCATTTATTGATTTGCTTGAGATTGCTTTTCTCTGTGTCTGCCTTCTGTTTTAGTTAATAGAACTGTGCTGCATTTATTGATTTGCTTGAGATTGCTTTTCTCAGTGTCTGCATTTTGTTAGTTAACAAAACTGTGCTGCATTTATTGATTTGATGAGATTACTTTTCTCAGTGTCTGCATTTTGTTTTAGTTAACAAAACTGTGCTGCATTTATTGATTTGCTTGAGATTGCCTTTCTCAGTGTCTGCATTTTTTTAGTTAAGACTGTGCTACATTTATTGATTTGCTTGAGATTGCTTTTGGCTATTTTTGACTGTTACAGTTAGTTTGCTAGGATAGTCCATTGGGCCCAAAATTCCGTTTTCAGTATGGTCCTGGGGAAAAAAGCTCCAGAAAATATAGATTACAATGGTATCAACCATGTAAACATTATAAACACAAGTAGACAAGTTTAAGTACATAATGTACAATGATTACAAATTAATTTTATACAGTCTTAAAACTCTGAGATTATATAAATCAAATTTCTAATTTAAAATTCTACTAAAGTGTCCTCAAAAGTTCTCCATGTGGAGAGAAAATATGATTAATTCTTACTATGGTTATAGTAGGAATGTAAGAGGTATGTATAATGGGGAAGAAATCAGGGGTGTAAACAGGACTGGGAGAGTGGGGATGTTCAATGTAGTTAAGTAGGTGAGGCAAGAGCATTCACTAGAATCAGAATGTGATAGAATTTTTTGAACATAAATAGTTAGAGATAGTACGGATAGATGGAGTTCCAGACATACTTAAGCCACATGTGAAAAGAAGATGTTGACCTTTGGGGACAGGTTGCTGCCACACTTCTAGTGAGTGCAGGTTGTTGGTCCCATACAATTCTATAAAGTGTGTACATTTGAAGACAGAAGAGGAGGGACAGAGGAGGGTTTGAAAATTAAGTTTATGTGCAAAGGGATGATTGTATGAAATTAGATTAGTGGAGTGATTCTAATACACTTTGGTTGTTGAAGGAGCAGTGGGTGGGAGGAAGACTTTTGGTTGTGTAAACTTGTGAATTTGTTGCTGGGAGAAATTTGTGTTTCAGGGAATTTGTAGGTTAGTTAGTGATGACTCCATAGGAGAAGGAAAGGGAATAAAGAGAGTAGAAGTGATTTTGTTGTATTTGGTAGAGTTTATTCGATAGAGCATCCCTAGTTTTTGATGTTTTTTTTTTTATGTTTAGTTGT
>NW_025049793.1:0-14923 GCF_019279795.1 Protopterus annectens
AAACATGTTATTATAAGTGGATAGAACAGAATTGCATGTAATTCAAATGATTAATCAAGTAAAAATTAGGCACTGGCACTTTCCTACTTACCTATTAAAATGAGAAGAATGCATGGAATAGGTAGCAGAAATGATTAAAGAGTTGTTAAGAAATAGACACTTTTCTTCTGAAGGGATAGCTGAGAAGTGGGATTAAATTAAAATGATATTTGTAAATATGGTAGAAATGAGAGAGAAACAGATTTGGGAAAAAGAAAGAAAGAAAGAAAGAAAAAGAAAGAAAGTAAGAAATATAGAAGTGCTAGGAATTATTTTGAAGGACCATCACATGTTAAAAGTACTGCAGATGAAGGGGAATCTTGCATAAAAAAGAGGAGATGAGAGGAGAGGAAAGAAGCACTTGTTGAGTGCTAGTGGAAAAGTAAGGTAGCATTGGGATAATATGCATGAGTTCAGAAAGGTTGCTTATAAGCAAGTATTTTTGACAAAAACCACAGAGCACAAAAATATTAAAAAAAATTGTGAATACAGAATAAAACTTGGTGAGCCTATGGCTAGAAAAATAACCATAGACCCCATAGAGGTATTACAGATATTTAAGAATTTCTATGAAAATCTATACAGAAGAGAGAAATTAAGAAACCAAGAAAAGACACAAATGTAAGAATTTAGGGAAAACTTCAAAATACTCAGGTAGGAGAAAGATGAGGAACAAGAATTAATAGCTAAGATGGGAGGGCATGCAGTAAAAGTACTGATATATGGCAATCAACAGGAAAGCCTTCAGGAACAGATGGTACTCATATGAAAGTTTGGCGGTAAGGAAGGAAGAAAGTGGTAAAGGTATAGAATGTTATGTTTAAAAATATTTTTAAAAATAGGTACAATACCGGCATTGTAAGAAGAAAGATCTGCTATCAACCTCTGAAGTTACGTAGTAGCTGTACTACCCAAACAGGGGAAAAGAGTCTTAAAAAGACCAGTTTAAATGCTGAACCATGATTATAAAGTAGCAAAAATAAAAATAAAAGCTGTTGCACACCGTGTCACTAGGAACACCAACAGTACCAGAGCCAGAATAAATCAAATAAATAAAGAACAACTGCTGGTGTTTGCTCCAATTACCTTTTTGTTTTAAAAGTAAGTGTCCAGCAACGTACAAATATTCCCAGTCAGTTCAGACCAAAAGCAGAATAAAGGCACGACTTTGCAGTCCAAAAACAGAAACAACTATGCAGTCCAACGACAAAGATACTGAAGGCACCAAGTAGTATTAAAATTCTATTTTATTGGATCCACAGAAGGACGGTTAGCGCTTTCGCAATAGATGCTTTATCAAACCAATACATTTTCTTTTTCAAAATACCTTCATTATATACTTGACTAGCTCATAAAAACTAATCAAAACATTAACTTCTTAAAGGGACAAGCTCCACTCCACATAAAAATATATAAGAAAACATTTATAAAATGTATTTAGAATTACTATATTTCAAAATAAGTCTATTACACCTCAATACATTTAAAGAATATGAATTAAAATAAGTCATGATACAGAAAAATAAAATAACAATATTCTGATATGTGAAAGAAGGAAAATTCTTCTGTGTCCTTCACTTTGTAATAACATATATGTATGGAAACATTCGATATGCATACAAAAACTTCATACAATATAAAAAATAATACATATATTCATAAAGATACATGTGTATATAAAAAATTATGCCAATATATATATATATACAAAAAAAAATATATATATATATATATATATATATATATATATATAAACTCCAATTAGCATGGTCTAGCTCTCCTATTTTTTAACATAGGTTTTAAAGGAACCCTATCGTTTAGCCCAGGGGCACAATGTGCCCTAGTTTTTATAATCCATTGGGCTTCCACAGATTCTGTTAGATTCTTTATGTCACCCCCTCGGGGGCTAGGTTGTAATATTTGTAGAACAGAGAATGTAAAATTGTGTGTACTATCATTATTTATAATATGCTTTGACAATGCATTAACTTGTGACTTTATTCGAATCTGGTAAAGATGTTCCCGAATACGCTCTTTTAACATCCTATCCGTTTTTCCTATGTAAAAGGACGTACAAGATACGCATCTCACTAAATATACCAGATGTTTAGATCCACAATTTGCATTAGCTTTGATGTTAAACATTTCTCCTGTAACTGGATGTATGACACTGAAAATGTTAGATACATACTTGCAATAATTGCATTTATAACATGGATTAGTACCTTGAAATCCAGGATATATATCTTTGGTTTTGTAATCAGAGCAACAAAGTAATCTATGCAAATTCTTCTTATTTCTATAGGCAAAACTGGGATGTTCTTCTATAAATTGTGAAACTTCTGGATCCAATCTAAGGATATCCCAATGTTTGTTAATACACTGTCTTATATCATAAGTATCTTGTGTATAACAGAGTGTATATCTAATAGCATTTGTCTCTGAACCCATGGTTATATTACTTCTGAGTCTATACTCAGACATACCTATATCAGAAAAAATGGGAGCTGCACTTCCTTGTCTTAGATCCAAAACCTGGCTAAATACTTCATTAACTTCTTTGCATTTATAATGTCTATTCTTAAAGCTATTCACTAAGCCATCCATCTCTTTCTTAAAAAGTACAGGGCATGAGTTCAATCTAGAAACTCTCATACTTTGGCCTTTTAAGATATTCCTGAAGACATGTGGTGGGTGCATACTATCTCTGCATAATAAACTATTCCTATGACAGGACTTCCTGTGCATCCCTGTGTTAAAATCTCCACTAGGCAAACGCCAAATATGAACATCCAAGAAGGAAATGCTGTCTGGTGAATAATCTATAGTAAATTTAAGAAATGATGTTAATTGATTCACCTCTGTTTCAAAAGCAAGTAAATCATGGACATTACCTCGCCATAAGAAAAAGAGATCATCCACGAAACGATTATAAAAAATTACATGTTCTGCGTAACTTTTCAAATTAAACAACATATTTTCTTCCAAATAGGCCATTACTAGATTGCTGTAGCTATTGGCACAGTGTGTGCCCATAGCTACGCCATTCTTTTGGAGATAAAGAGTCTCTCTGAATACAAAAACATTACTTTCCAAAACCAGCTCCAATAGAGTGCATATAAAATCTATTTTAGTCAAAGATAGACCTGAGTGTATAATGAGATGATCATGTAAAAACTTTAAACCTATGTCATTGGGAATCATTGTGAACAATGACTTCACATCCATGGTGACCAATAATAGGTTTACACTACTTTGTTGCTGTTTAATAATTTCATAAAAGTCCAACAGGAATTCCTTAGCATCCTTAAGTATAGTATCATGATTATTTAACAAAGGATGCAGCTGTTTCTCTATGTAATAAGAGATGTTCTCAGTAACTCAACCACGACCCGAAACAATGGGTCTCATGGGTGGGTCCATCTCATTCTTGTGGATCTTAGGAAGACCTCTAATAATAGGTGTTATAGGTCCCTCTATTAATAAATAATTATAAAGTTGGTAGTCCATTAAACATAACTTATACATATCTTCAAGATTATTATATACATTGGTAATAATGTTCACAACTTCTGAACTAGATAAAATTTGATAGTGATCCACATCAAGTAGTTCTGACATCCTTCTTTCATAATCAATCCTATTAAAAATAACTATTGGACCCCTCTTATCCGCAGGTCTAATTGATATATTATTATCTGACATTAAACCATTTAATGCTTGTGTCTGTTTAGGAGATAAATTATTTATCTTACTGTTGCCTCTGCTTCTTTGTAAAGAATAAAGTTCATTTTCCACAGCTCTGCCAAACGCCTCAATAATTGGATGTAGGCTAGGTATCATGAGGCTAGGTTTCTTAAAACTTGTGGGATTGTGCACTATTCCTTTATTAACAAACATAACTTTAAGTTGTAGGTTCCTGGTGAAAAGTTTTAAGTCCAAAATGCATTCCGAAATTGAACTGCCCTTTGAAGGTATGAACGATAGACCCTTATTCAAAACTTCTATATCATATTTATCCAGTGGTCTATTGGACAAATTGTACACTAAGTCAGTTTTTCCCACATCTTTTTGATAGTAGGTTCTTTTAAATCATAACTGGGGGTCTTCCTCTTTTGCCTGCCCCTGCTCAGAGATCGTTCTCTCCCTTTCTGGCGAAACTCTGCTATGGGGAAAGGGCGACACAATTCACCTTCTTTATTTACAGATTGGTTAGGCCTTACTTTACTACGAACAACTTGTGGCTCAGTCACATGTCCCACAGGTAAAGGATCCCTGTTAATCTGTTCTGAAAATACATTAACTTTAGGTTGTATCTGGTCTCCCTGTATATTAACCAAATTACTCACTACATTACTTCCACCCTCCTCAGTAGTAGTGTCTATTATGTTTGTATTTTCTATACATCCTGTATCAGTATTATTTAAAGTGTGTGATATCACATGATGGCCATTCTGCCTGGTATTGCTACCAGCAGAATACCTCGGCCAGGTAAAGACTTGATCATTATTAAAATCAAATATATCCCTAGCAAGCTTGTGCTTTTTTTGTTCAAGCAACCTTTTTTCATATAATAAAATATTATCCATGACACGCTCTAATTTAACATCCAACACTGCATCATTAAAATTATTGTATAATTCATTCTGTCTACATTTAATTGAATTACATAGTGCTTGTTCTTCTGGTAAAAAATAGTAATTCAAGAGCTTCATGTAGCTAAAGCTCACCTCCAAATTGAGCTGCTGCCAACGTCTCAACAGCTCTGGAAACGTGTTTCCCGTCGTCGGCATTTTTAGAACTCTTAGTCCCCTAGGTACAATGTGCTTCTGAATGCAGGTCTCAAAATGAAACCTTTGCATTTGTAGTCGCTTGAGTTTCAGAAGCTCAAATTCCAACAAATTTAATGCTGAATTTAGTTTTTCAATGTCCCCATTGTTAAGCGATTCTTCATTGCCAACTGGCAGTATTTCACAGTCCATTAACGGGTTGCTTGTGTTGTTCAAACAACGTTTCAGTCTTTCCATTGAGCTCCGTTTCTTCATGCTACTTCCCGGATTGTAAGGGAGTTCCAGGTTAACACTAACGTCATTTCCGGTGTTTTGAACATCAGCCGTGGAGCTACCGGCAAGTGCAACAGTAAAAACCAGAAATGTAGCAAAAATAAAAGCTGTTGCACACCGTGTCACTAGGAACACCAACTTTCACATATCAGAATATTGTTATTTTATTTTTCTGTATCATGACTTATTTTAATTCATATTCTTTAAATGTATTTAGGTGTAATAGACTTATTTTGAAATATAGTAATTCTAAATACATTTTATAAATGTTTTCTTATATATTTTTATGTGGAGTGGAGCTTGTCCCTTTAAGAAGTTAATGTTTTGATTAGTTTTTATGAGCTAGTCAAGTATATAATGAAGGTATTTTGAAAAAGAAAATGTATTGGTTTGATAAAGCATCTATTGCGAAAGCACTAACCGTCCTTCTGTGGATCCAATAAAATAGAATTTTAATACTACGTGGTGCCTTCAGTATCTTTGTCGTTGGACTGCATAGTTGTTTCTGTTTTTGGACTGCAAAGTCGTGCCTTTATTCTGCTTTTGGTCTGAACTGACTGGGAATATTTGTACGTTGTTGGACACTTACTTTTAAAACAAAAAGGTAATTGGAGCGAACACCAGCAGTTGTTCTTTATTTACATGATTATAAAGTGTTTACTCTATGCTAGCTAAGAGGATGGATAAGATGCTGTCACAACTGACAAATATGGATCAATGTGGTTTTGTGAAGGACAATCAAACATCTGACAACATTAAAAAAATGATGATGATCCAGAGGGAAGCAGAATGGAAGAAGAACCCCCCTCTCATTTGTTGGTGAATGTTGATGGAATGAAAGCACAAACAACTGATGTTGAACTGGGGGTGGGGGCACACCATATTGAAATAATTTTGGATCAGGTCTGTAAGGAAAACAATAACAATTATGCAGAATATTATATTTACAAAATAATAGAAAGTATTTTGAAAACTAAGCCAACAAAAGAATGGAGACAAAAAAAAGAGTACCAATAAGAGTGATTGCAAGTTGGGATAAAGAAAATAGGCAAGAGGGACCTAAAATTTTTGGAGAAAATGTGCAAAGGAATCAATTTATTGTGAGCAAATAAGAAGGGAAGGAAATGTCATAAAGTGGAATGAGACCAAGCTTTAGTTTGGGCTGCAGTTAGAAGACTGCTTTTTCTACCTGGGATTGATAATAGTGTATAACCAATGAGATAAGGATAGGACAATATTAAATACCAGGTAAGGTTGTCTTTATACTTGATTCTAGAACAGAAGCTATGGTTAAAAATTGGATAATTAGTAGGGCGTGATAATAAGAATCAATCAGAAGAGGTTAGAAAAGTCTGGAAAATGTGAAAATGGATGAATTTATTTACATTTGATAACCGGGTAGTATCTGACTGGCCAGAAGGCCATTTTCAGTGGAAAACTGGGGAGAAAAGCTCCAAGGAAGATTACATAATTATACATTTGTACATATGACAATTACAATAGGAGTTCAAACACAAGTTCCTTAACATTGTATCTAAAAGTATATAACAATGGTAGTACAATAAGCTTACATCATTCATACAGACAAAACAAGCAAACAAAACAAAACCAAAAAATATAAATATATGTATGTTGTTATTGTGTCTTTCGGCTAGGGATCGCCACAGTGGAACTCCGGTCCGCTAATGTTTGGTAGTGGATTTTTACGTGCCGAGTTACCAGCCCTGATGCACAACCTTCAACGAAGGCATGCCCATTCACGTATGCCTCCACACAGAAGATGCTCTAGCTGAGAATCGAACGGGACAATGTCTTGCTGTGAGGCTTATTAATGCTACCGCAGCACCACTACCGTGAGTACAAATATATGTATGTATGTATATATATGTATGTGTGTATATATATATATATATATATATATATATATATATATATATATATATATATTTTTTTTTTTTTTTTTTTTTTCAGGATAAAAAATATCACAAACTGAAGCTAAGAAGGCTCAACTGCCAAGAAATATTGACAATGGGTGGTGGAGAGAAGGAAGTTAGTAAGGGATTAAATTAGCCTGGTGGAAAACATAAGCAAAGCCTATGTTTGGTGAAATATTCCTTTAGGGACTATTTAAATGAATGTGTATCATTGATGGACAGAATATGCTGAGGAAGAGAATTCCAGTGTTTGGCAATGATATATGAGTATAAGGAGATGCCGTGAGAGTTTTGGGTTTTGATAACTTTCAACAATACTTTATCAACAGACCTAAGACATTTTAGGTTAGTTTAGGGTTGGCCAAGGTCAGACAGAGCTGGGCAGTTGTCAGGTTTGTATAGGACTGTATGGGCAGTTAGTAACTGAGTTAGAGTAAGCAGGCGAGGGAACTCTAACCAGTTCAGCTGGAGAAGGGCAGTGCAATGGTGATGGCAGATTTGGCTATTTTGTTATGGCAAGATTCAAGGCTATTCAGTTCAGATTTGTGAAGATTGGTAAATATTTGTGAACAGTAAAGCTGGGAAGATAACAGATGGGTTCTGGCTGTTGTGAGTCTGGCATGGTCAGTATGATATGATTTGGCCCTGTAATGAGAACTCAGTTTGACATGAACCTTTTTAATTGTTAGTGCAAGGTGTTTGTCAAACATAAGTCCACTATCAATTGTGACACTAAGTTTTCTATGTTCAAAGGGTTCTATTTTTGTGCTATTGGAGGAGGAAATAGAGATAGGTGGTTGGTTGCTTATTGTTGAGGTATTATAGAAGACGATAAGCTTGGATTTATTCAGGTTATGTGTAAGTTGATGGGCTGTTAAGTAGTTTTCAAAATTGTGGAGGGCTGCATGAGTTTTTTCTTGTAGTTCCTTGATAGAAGGAGCAGAGCAGATTAGGGAAGTATCGTCAGTATATCATATGATTGAGGCTGGATTTGCTGAGGAGTTTAGGTCATTGGTAAAAGTTGTAAATAAAAGTGGGCCAAGGATAGATCCTTCTGGGGCTCCTACACATATAGGGAGCTGGGAGGTGAGTTTATTGTCCCATATAGTGGCTTGTTTCCTATCAGACAGGTAGCTATGAAACCAGCTTGTGGCTTCAGAGCTGCAGTTGTAGAAAGACAGTTTATTGAGAAGTATTTGATGATACACTGTCAAATGCTTTTGACATATCTAGGAAGGTAGCAGAGACTAGATGGTTTTGTTTTTGAGTTGATTTACGATATTAGTAAAGCTAATTAGAGCTGCACTGGTGCTATGCCTAGGTTGAAAGCCATGCTGTGTATTAGATAATAGATTATTTGACAGAAAGTAGTCTAAGATTTATTTGTGTATACATTTTCTAAGATTCTGGCAAATGGTGACAAAATGGCTATGGGTCTGTAGTTGGATACATCAGTAGAGGGACTGCCTTTATGTAACGGTATGACGTGCGATATTTTCCAGAGGAGTGGTACGTACTGTTCAGAGATAAAACAGTTAATATGAATAGATATAGGTTAAGCGATGGAAGTAGCAGCTAGCTGTAGAAAGTCACCAGGTAGCTGGTCTGCAGCTAGTGTGCAAGGTTTTAGTTTAGAAAGGAGATTTTCAACATGATTTGTTTGGATAGGCAGAGGAGGGTAGAATTGTTGTTGGATGTTTGAGGTATGGACAGAGGCATATTAGGGGTTCTATTTAGTAGAGAGGTTATTGCATTAATAAAATGGGAGTTAAATTGAGTGGCTATGCAATCATTTTGCTTGGTCAGAGTTGGGGCTGGGGTGGTGGGTTTTCCTAGGTTGAGACGAAGGTTGAATGTTTGCCAAAATCTTTTGTGATTTTTCTGGTATTTTTGCTGACTTGTTTTGAAGTAGGTTTTTTTGTCTTTAATTAGTTTTTTGTTTTGATTTTGAAGTTGTTAGTAGGAAATGAGATTATGTTTACTTCTATTATTCTGAAAGAGATACCAGGCTCTGTCTCTTTGTTTTAGTAGAAGAACTGAGTCATTTGACAACCAGGGAAGCTGTTTGGATTTGGTACTGAATGGTCCAATTGAAGAGTTTTTAGAGGTGCCCAGTCATATTGTTGAAGAAGAGTATTAAATAAGTAGGAGAAAAGAGTTACAGTAATTGTGTGTATGTTTTCTAATCAAGTAGGTAGGGAAGTGATCGCTTAGTGTGTCAGGGAGACACCCAGCTCCCTCTGATGTAAAACATTTAAAACCATTAAAAAACAATTAAGTTCTTTTAAAAGTGCAGAACATATAAAACATGTTTAAAAGTCTAAGTTTTAAAGTTATAGGCATAAGAACAGGTTTGTTTGATCATCTCCCTTACAGCCATATAAACAGTTAGAATAGCCAGGAAACAAAAAAAAGTTCATTTTTATTTTTTTATTCCTCATTTACGACATGTTTAGTGAATGTATTTATAATATTCACTTTCCTTATATCACAAATGTGCTTATAAATGTGTTTCTTAAATGTCTTATTAGTTTTAGCTCTGCAGGATGATGAGTAACGTATGCTGGGATAAATAAAGAAGACTCTTATCAGTGCGGTAAACATAAATTATAAAGACATATCATATCATCTTAAGAGGGTATGTAAAAGGTGGGGCACTAGTAATACAGTGGTAGCTGTTTTCTCATTAAAGAGACCTTTACCCTGACACCTGGAACAGTTTATTTTACACTGGCTTTTAATTTTGGAAATATCAGGCATTATTTTGTTAAATTCCAGTTCTTATTTAGAGTAATAAAATACTGTTGAGTATAGGTTCATATGTTAATAGCTAAGTAATAGGCATTTTAAGTCTAGCCAGTTTTCCTTTTAGAGCTCAAAATAACCTACCCCATTGGGTATAGCTTGGCCTTACCCATCCCATGGTTGATAACTATATATTATGCTTAATGAGAATAACTTGGATCATACCATAAATTATTTAAGGGAACCCATGCATTTAGGAGCTGCATCTGTCTATTAATAGTGCAGTGGGCAGTACTGGGGAAGATTTTCTGTTTCTCATCTATAGACCTAAGTTGCACTTAAAAATAGACAGGGATGGACTTTGTTTTATGTGGATGGGGAATCTGTTCCATAGCAGTGGTATCCTCTGTAAAAGATAGCTGCTCTCCAAACTGCTCTCTCAATGTTGCAGAAGAGGTTTAGATCCCTAGACTGAGTATATATGATGCCATTTGATTTGCTGATTTGCAATAAATCTATCAGCAATGGTTTGGAGAATATCTATTATGCCAGATGCAGGATACCTGTTAACAGTCTGTAGGACACTGAATATAGTGACAGGGCTTTGAGTTGGCCCATGTAGGACATGTTATTTACGCCTTGTATACTTTTAGTAAGGTATTTCTGTGGGGGTTTCCAGTTTTTGCATGTGTCTAGACAGATACATTCCAAAGGGGGCATTATATTCAATATCTATGATTTGTCTGCTGTCTAGCTAATCAGTGGTGAAATCAACAGACTAAACATCCCAAATTGACTTGGTCTGAAGGTCTTGCAAATGTATAATGTTACAGAGAATATTTCTTCATTTTTTTAACTCAATTATTTTTCTTCCTACAGAGTTTTTAATGCACTGAGCCTATGCTATTGCTGGATTATACCATTATAACTTAAAACACATTGTGTACTCAATGCATAATATTAAAAAATTACACATACGGATAAATGTTTTGGGTTGCCAGTCTGGCACCATCCAGGCTAACAAATAGACACATGGTTTCTCATAAAAAAAAAAATGATAGGGTGTTTTTAAAAGAATTCTGAAGAAATTAAAATGTCTAGCTCAGACAAGTATAACACATTTATATGAGTCTAATAAGAGTTTTGAAGTGAGTTTGGCATACATGTGATTCAATAAATATTGTTTTCTGCACACTTCAGTAAGACAGAGCAGATTAGCAAGGGAAGAACTGAGCTGCCATGGCAGTAGAGATTTTATTCACTCCCAGCAATATATGACCTACTCTAAGATTGTTTTTAGCAACTTGGTCTTTGAGAAGGTAATATCTACATGAAAGGATCCATTTGTTGAACAAAGGATTTCATGAGCTGGATTTAATGAATTATTCCTTGGCAAGAGTAACTTCATTTGTCACCTTCTTGTTTCTGTTAATGGACAAGAAGCCAAATGTAACTGCAGTTAAGGTTATATGGGGATATGGCCACAACAGATTGGCCAATGGACTTAAGGCATTAGGTTATTTGTTCTTTAATTACTGAATGTCATATGCATAACCATTTATTTGAAAAAAAAACATGCCAGCTTATGAAAATAACAGCACAGATGGTCTATGCTGATTTTAGTTCACTCTTTATAATGCAAAAGGAGTTATCTCTTCAAATCAATTGTATAAATACAAATTTTAGGAATAAGTGTTTGCTCAACCAGCTCTTGCCAGAAAGTAAGAAGAAAAAAGTGTATTTCAAAAGCAACGGTGATACTTAGAGCTATAACTTTCTTGACAAGATAATACTGTCAGACTCTAATTGTGAGGAAATTAGAAATATACAAGGTCAGATGTAAACACATATTTTAGAATGGATGGACAGATTTAGCTTTTGCTCTGTTTCACTTAGCTTGCTTCTCTAATAATAAATAGAAAAACGGAAAGTATACTATATTAATAATACAATTTTTTCTTCATTTTGAAACTCTATTCTTACTAGCAGCTCTCCTCCCTCATCATCCGACTGATCTATTAATTTCTCTGAGTCCACAAGAGATAAAGGTTGAGGACTTCCTGAGGAGAGAGTGTCATACTGCAGTTGGGCAGTATTTACCCCCCCCCCCTTGTGTTGGGTCCAGGCTACCTTACTGGTAGATCTTGTTTATGAGGTAATCCTCCCATCCTTAGGGCACTGTGTCTATTTAACTACCACCGTCAAGGGGAGTGCAATGAAAGCTGAGGATAAACTTCACCTCCGCACTTGCACACCCACTCCTCTGTAGTGTAACCCCACTATAACCTGCTGTACAATTTGTTGTGCTCTTTGTATACATTTGCACACTGACAGCTACACATCTCATCAGGACAAATTGTTAATCCTAAGCCTCATAGATACAAGTGGGCACAGCTCTTTCACTTCTTCACTCATCCCTTTTCACTTCCTCTCATACTGCAATCAGTAATTAAACTCCAGTTGCCTGACACAAAGGCAGCGCTTCATCCTTCTGTGCCACAGAGACAATCTTAATAATATTAAATAATGCAATAACTAGTCTAATAATTTAATAAGTTTTTTAAGCATCACCCACCAGCTTCTTCTTCCTTGGGCAATATGTCTTGGTTCAATGTTAAAGTATCTCCTGTAGCTTCATTTGAGCCTGCAACCTCTGCATTCTTGGAAACAGTGTTCTTGCCTTTGGAAATAATGCAGAAAATCCATATTATCAGCACTGTAAGAAAATAAACTCAGCTTAAACTCAACATTGTGTAAAACAAACAAAAAAAAAAATCAAAGTATCCTGTTTTGGTTATTTAATTTATTTTGTTATAGGAAATCAACATATGCAATCTATCTTTCTCATAAGTTTATTGATGAAATGCTAATTCCTTATGTATTCCAAGTGTTGGCTCTGGGACTACTCTTCATCACAAATGAATTACTAGTTCCAGACTTTCTATTTTTTGAAAGCCTAAAGGTAATTATGATAATACTTAAACATCACTGGTAGACTACTGGAATAACTGAATCTGAAGCTAAAGCTATTAAATGAAGGTATGTATATAGTTGCAGTGCTTTATAATCTGCAATGCTTTTCAAGCTGTTTCTATACTGCACCTATGTGTTTAAATAAATTCTGTGCGGGCTGTCATTTTTTGCATTTTTACTATTTTGCTTCTGAATCTGAAGCTACAGCTATAAACTGATTTAGGTTTTACAGTAACCATTGTTATTTTTTAAACTCAAGTGGATTATCAAATTGCTCATCAAATGTAGTACTTTACTTTTCAAATAGCATCTATCGTTATGTTGGTATATTTCTGAGCACAACTATCATCTAATTCTTAGTTTTAGTCACTTTTCAAACCTATAACAAACAGCCAGTTTTGGCCAGCTGTGTGAGTTTTAAGTAGACCTTGTGGTAATTAAATCTGGCGGGAGTTGAGAATTTCTACAAAAAACTGTGTGTGTGTGGGGGGGGGGGCACTATTGGCCAGAGCTTTAAGTTGTTTCCAGCATCCTAGTATTTTATATAAATGCAAGCAGTTAGCCATCTTAGTCTTTGGACTCTTGGGAGCTTGGAAACAAAATATTTATAAACTCTGTTTTTCATCCATTTAAATAAATTTAAACTTCTGCAATTGTCTTACAATTTAATTCATTTTTTGTTCCCCCATTTTCCCTTTCTTAATGTGCTTTAAACTTGGAGGCTTTTGAGTTGCCCACCTCCATTGTATATCTGGCCTTGGAATTTCCTCACAGTCTCACCTCCAGTGTATCTCTCCCTGGAAGCTCCTCCCAGTGCAATATCCTTTGCTCCTCTCTTACTGGGCACTGACAGATGAAACCAGGAAGTCCCTCCCCTTAGATGGTTAGTGTACTTTGAAATTGCGTTAGTGTGTGTGTGTGTGTGTGTGTGTGTTCTTTATTGCTGACATTTTTGCCTTTGAATCACATTATAATTACTTATACTTAGTTGTTTGTTTCTAGGACATTTTCACTTTTGGCTAACTAAAAAGTGTTTTTGCATTAAGAAAACTAGGACTGCAATTCTACTGTCAGTAGAAAGGTAACCTGATCTGTTCAAGTTGAGAAACATGCAGGGAGGTTTAAAGTGAGAATGACCTGATGTAGTTAGTTGTTTGACAGATTCTGGTACCTTTTCATTTTTAGATTACTAAAGTGAGTTGTTATATTAAAAAGACTTGGACTGCAACCAGGAAAAACCGAAAGAAGCAGAAGAAGGACTGCAATATTAGTAGTAGTCTAAAGGTAGCCTGTCCTGTCTGAGTTGGGAAACACACAGGTAGGCGTAAAGTGCACATTACTTGCTGATAGTTGGTACCTTTGAACTTTTGCCTAACTAAAGTGTAGTTTTACATTAACAAGACTGGGGGCCAGATTCACGAAGCCTCCGTGTAAGAGTTATAACTCTTACACGGAGGCTGCAGTTAAACGGTGTGATGTCAGCATGTCATGCATATGCATGAGGTGCATGAGGCATGCTGAATCACACTAGTAACTCTTACACGGTCCATGTAAGAGAGTAGGGGGCGTGTCTTTAGGCTAAGCCATGCAAGCGGACACGCCCCCGGAAGACTAGAATGGCTGAAAGTAAACAGCCATGAGAGAGGCCATGGAAATGTGAATAAACACACTACACAACACATGCCCCGACTGACCATCAGTGTATAAAGTGAAGAGATGTTATAAAATGAAATTAAAACATGTTTTTTTTTTAAACCCCGTAAATGTTTGCTACTGTGTGTGCCCGTGTGCGCGGGTGTGCTACTAGCGCAATCACAGTTAGCAGTCAGTGGAAAAGGATATAAGAACTAAATATGCAAAGTAAGCCAACAAGTAATAGCTTAGCGGTAGAGTTGCCGGCCTAAGAGTAGGCAGGCAGGGTTCGAGTCCCCACAACAACCTTTTTTTTTTTTGTAAATAAGCACTAAAACCCCCTGACAGTATTGTACAAATGTAAAAGTATTCCCTTTTGTAAAATGGAATGAAATAGAGCATATATTTTGAAGTAACACAATAATAAAACTAGTCAGAAATGTACTGATAGCTAAGCTGCTGTGAGACAGACTGCCCGTAGCTGAGTAGTGTTTAACAAGCTGCAAACTGCGTGCCCGTTGCTAAGCACCGGTTTGA
>NW_025049794.1:0-14843 GCF_019279795.1 Protopterus annectens
CTAATGTTTTTCCAGGATTGAATGAATATATAACTGTGAAGCCAGTGTTAAAAGAGAAAGCATTATTTCTTTAAGTGTATTTAGGAGAATATACATTTAAACCCTGGGATTCATGAAGCTTGCGCTATGCACGATGTAGCGCTGGTGATCTAGCGCAAAATACTTGTCCGTCGAGCGATTCAGGTAAGAGCTGTTTCCACATGCACTAACAGTGTACGCCAGAGCTGCACAGCTCCCGGTGCATGTATGCTAATTATCCCATGCGCAGCAGTGTAGCATACAAATGAAGGTATATAGCGATTCATGAAGTTGTGCAGGTGTAAGCGTAAGCATAATAGAAATGTAAACCAAAAAAAAAAAACGGGTTACATTTTGTCAAAACATAAAATTGGAGCTCAGTTGAAGCCGGACCAAACTTACGTATTATAATGTTGATATATGCCAATGGCTAAATATATAGCCAATGGCATAAAACAACTTTATGCACAACATATAAAAAATAACATTTAATGTCATGGACACACCAGCACAAAGTAGAAACCGCAGTGCATCGGTGCCAAACGGAATCACAAAGGAAAATATATTTAGATGTCATAAAACTGTAATGTAACGCAAATTCATGATATCCCCATAATAATCAAGCGCACGTGATGCTACACCACAACCATGGTGCAGGGTTGCTGAAAGTGTGTCATGACAGTGTTCCGTGCGTTAACTAGGAATTAGCAGCCAATGCCATGCAAATTAGTCAAGTAATACTGAATTGTAAATGCCCCGTCGGCGTAAGGATGTACCACACAGCGTAGCATTGCAACACTGAGGAGTGGCCTGGAGGTAAAAATGACATCAAGAAAGGAAGCGCCACCGTAGGCTGTAAGCACATTGGATCATTGCTAATCCGTGTTGTGTGTTTGCTAAAACAAAGCCGCAGGATAGGGGGTGTGGAAGTAGCCATAGCTTTGCTTAGCTGAGGAAAGCACACAAGGTAACCGAAAGTTCATGTGAGCGTGGATGGCGAAAACACACACGAAACCTGGTAGGTAACGGCTGTGCACGGCCGCACCACAGCTGAAACAGAAAGGATATGGGAAGACAATAAGGAACATGCTTCAGCATAGTAATTGGAGTACAAGTGAGTAATTAACACCTAAAGGAAACTCACAGTGGCCATAGACAGCCCAGCCTAACAAGGCTGCTAGCAGCTACCTGCAGAACAGGAAAGGGGAGTTGTCCGTACAGCAAAGAAAAGAGAACTGTCTACAGCAGAATAAAGCAAACTTGCAGGAGATCAGCTACATAACACATTTCCCAACACAATACAGGGTTGTGGAAGCACAAAACAAGAAAGGTGGCAGCTGGATGCATGCCTGACAATGGAGGTGAATTGGGTTGAAAATGAAATAAAGCGGGCAATAGATGAATCATAGCAGACAAGCGTAAGTCAACATCAAAGGCTCCCACAATAGCAGTACCTGCTGTAAAACCAATAATTAAGATCGCTGCAGCTGGAATAGCACAAACACCCAATTACACCAACATCATCCATTGCACAACAGTATAAGGTGTGAAAGTCCCCCACACACACACACTTGTGTATTCCCAGACACTCTGCACCATTGGTGTATACAGACAGGAACTTTTAATATGTATATGTTAGGGGCTGCCATAGCTTTGATTCACCAGCATGTGTTGGAGACTGCCGGTGGTGTGGAGGATGACGCTGACAACTATCTCAGGCACCGGAGGAGAAGACAAGTGTTCAGACCCAGGGTAACCTACCAGGGGCTACATGATCTGGAGATAGTAGAGCATTACAGGGTGGACAGGGACATCATACAGCAACTTATTGAGCTGTGCCTGCCATGCCTCAGAGCCAGAAGTAACAGAGGGGAACCCATCCCAGTGGACACAAAGGTATGTGTAAGCTTGAGAATACTAGCCACAGGTACCTTCCAAAGGCCAACTGGGGATATCATGGGGATCTCACAGGCATCAGCATCCAGGGTACTCCACCAGTTCCTGGATGCCATGTTACCACATGCCAATGAGCACATATACTTCCACCGAATGCAAGAGGAGTTGGCCAGCAATATCGCTTCTTCCACCGTGGCAGATTACCCGGAGGTACTGGGTTCAATAGACTGCACGCACATACACATCAAGTCACCACCCGGTGAGCAGGGCAGGCGCTACATAAACCGCAAGGGATTCCCCTCCATCAACTGCCAGGTGGTGTGTGCAATGCCCAGGGCATTATCATGGATGTGTGTGCTGGCAGCCCTGGAAGCTATCAGGACTCCCACATCTGGCATGCCTCACAGCTGTATCAGGTATTTGCCTGGGGGACATCCCATATGGCCACCTGGTGGGGAATGCTGGTATTGCACTGGAACTGTGGATGATGACTCCCATCAGAAATGCACACACAGCCACACAAGAATACCATAATGAGGCACACGCAGAAACCATAATCATCATAGGCGTGTGTGGGATGCTGAAATCACGGTTCCATTGCTTGGACATATCTAGTGGAGCCTTGCAGTACTCTCCAGGAATGTGTGCCCATATTTTCCTAGTATGTGCCATGCTACACAATATGATCCTGCGGAAACAGCTGCAGCAGGGGACAGAATAATTGAAGGCCTCACAGCCCACCATTGCCAAGGGATACACAGGCACAGGGGGACTCAGACCATGAACACCCTGTGCTAGCCCCAGTAGGCAGACGGAGGCGTGCCCAGTATGCCCATGCCTTGGCAAAGAGGGAACATATAGCACACACACTGACAGTGTAGGCACTCATGGACTGACACCCTTCTCCACCTGCACACACAGCAAACGTGGATGGCACACACACCCAACCACCTGTAAATTGTCATGTATAGGTGGTCTATTGTGTGCATCCTACATAGGTAGCCCTCAACTATTGTACCCACAACCACCATTGGCACAAGGTAAGTCAATATCTGAACAGTAAATTAAGCTATCAGCATGTGTCCATACTGTATGTACAGGTTCATAGATTCATAGGTAGGTACATGCCCAACCACCGAGGCCACTCATAAGCATAGGCAAAACGTGTCTGCTGTCACCACCCCATTGATCAACTAACTTTGTCCTCTATGGAACAGAGCCACTTGCGGGATCCCAGGGGTGTAGCTACTGTTCACCACCCACTCTGCAAGGATTTCCCGGAGTGTCAGTGAGGGGTTTTGTATAATGTAATCAGGGATGAAGTTCCAAATAATGGGGAGTATCCCTGACAGGAATCTTCACAGATGTGTACATGTTACATAGTATACCTTAAATACAGCTTGCATATATAGGTAGTTCTCCACAGAATAATAAACATGTGGAACACACAACCACTGAAATGTGCTTTAATCACCCTTGCACTACCAGTGCCTGCTCTGAGAGGTAAGATATCACTGCCAGGATTAGAACATGCAAGCATGTACACATTCATCACAATAACATACCACTAAGCTGCCAGAGATGTACCAGTGACAGTCGTGTATACTGACAGGATAAAACACAAAAGGTAGGAATGTGTTGAAATAGGACAAACCGGCATGTACCCAATGAAAGGTGTATGTTTTACATATATATATATATATATATATATATATATATATATATATATATATATATATATATACAGAGAGAGAGAGAGAGAGAGGGACAGAGAGAGAGATATGTCGATATATGGGGATATACATATATATGTAGATATATAGATAGGTTAACAACATCTACATAACCATGGAGGTACATATAAATGGGATATCTACCACATACCGACTGCTTTACATACCAACGCGTGTAATCCTGAGGGTTAAGGTCCAAAAGAACACAGTACCGAAACACCAGATGCGCGAGGTGTAATCTCACGATGCTAATGGACAGTTAGTCAGTGCTTCTGGTGCTGCGGTTTGGGTAAGTTACTGTGTGTACGTACATGTGTTTCTTATGGATGTAGTGTGTGTAAGTGTGTGTTCTGTGTGTGGTGTGTGTTTTTTGGGGACTGTAATGTCTGGTTGTGGGTTAGCTTTGTGCGTCTGTTTGTGCAACCTAGGATGTAGAATATTAAAGTAGGGAGTGGTGTCGTGGGCGCAGACACCTACATGAGGGGTGTAGGGGGGCTTAGCCACCTGCTCATACGTAGTGTAGGATGGTTTGTTTGGATGTGTTGGGAAGCAGTGTGTCTGTGTGTGCATGTGTGTGTTCCATGTTCGTGTTACCTTCGTGAGTTACTGTCGATGTCGGTAATGTGGGGTATGGGAGTCTGGTCCCGGTACTGTGTGCGTCGGAACACTTTAGTTTCGGGATTCTGTAGGTCTTCCATATACAGCGGTTGAAGTATTCATATATGTGTATAACATAGACCATAGCAGTCACACATTCCGCCACTACCAACCTTTATGAACAAAGGATATGGAGAGTATATGCCTATACACTATTACAAATATGTGCTATGGATGTGAGCCAATGATAATGTTACCA
The DNA here is from genome assembly GCF_019279795.1 of Protopterus annectens. Taxonomy (NCBI): domain Eukaryota; kingdom Metazoa; phylum Chordata; order Ceratodontiformes; family Protopteridae; genus Protopterus; species Protopterus annectens. The sequence goes on from NW_025049794.1 coordinate 4,504, forward strand.
CCTGTCCCACTTTGCGAGGGACTTTTTGAGTGGTTGTGTCCTGACCAAATATATTAAACGTGGCAAATATCTGGGGATTGTAGGACATAATTATGTCCCATATGTACTGTAATAGCTGCATACAATAGTTATTTCTGTATCTAAAATACTTACATGTTACAGGAAACAGGATAAGCAATTAAACTGCTGCAAGAATAAGCTTATAATTAGGCAACAAAGGAAAGTTCTATCGCTTGTACTGACCGTGGGTTTGTGTCGGCCTGTAAAATCAGATGTGTGTCCCAAAAAGGTCCCACTATGGCCATATGAAAAGGTATCTAGCCAAAGAGGGTCAGTCACCAACACAACTACAATGACTGCAAATACCTATGACAGAAATACACAGCTATCATGTAGCAACACGTTATTACATTCAGATGTATTACCGAAGGGATTCAAGGACTAACATCACCTGCATGCTATACAGGAACCACATAACAGTGCCTTAATGAATCAGCCTGCAATTACCATTGTATTAGTCCACAAAAGGATAGGTGTTAAAATACGGAAGGAACCCTCACTCACATAGCAATTATTTATAAAAGCAGTTCCTACACACTTGCATCTGCTAAGCACACCCACCAACATCACCCCCACACCCAAACATATTGCAATACAAACTGTAATAACATCACAAATCATTCACACACTGTACGACATCTGCAGAAGCCTTAACATACCTTATCAGAGACACACTAACATGGCCCTATGTGAAATAGCTGATGTTATACAATGGAACAGCTGCTGATGTAATAGGGTTTGTTTGCACTAATCCTGTTTCAGAGGGTTGTGCGTACACTGGGATGTGTTAGCAATTATTGAGTAACAGCACAGTATGCTACACTTGTACACCAAATCAAGGATGTCTGGTGAGCACACTGTAAACCACATAACAGTTCATGCATAGCCATATGGCCTTGAGCTGGCCAAACATCCTTGCCAGACTTAAACATCTGCAGAAGTATCAGGTACAAACAAACCCTGCATAAGTAGCACTGTTCCGAAATATAACAGCTGTACTCACATGTAGAACTAAATCATCTAGCCATTGCACACAATCCATGGGAGTCATGAAGCTAATATATCTCTGTGTGTCTCCATATAGTTGTTGAAATATATCGCAATAACACATCTAGGCCGTCTTATAGGTTCATAGGTTCATAGGTTGGTACTAGGCTATCAGCCCTAGGGCCTATACATGCCAAGCCATAACAATTCCCTGGCTATTTCTTCCCACACTGTTTACTTCCCTGGACCCTTGTCATGATCCCCGGGGTGAATTTCCTTTCTCCCATCCAATCGTCAAGGTTCCTTTTGAAGAGGGCCAAAGAGGCACTCTGCTTGACATGTATGGGCAATCTATTCCAGAGTCTGGGGAGTCTCTGGGTCAGGAACCTATCCCTCCAGCATGTTTTGTTTATTGTGATGACAAGGTTTAGATCCCTGGAGTGTGTGGCTCTGAGGGATTGGGATTTCTTTAAGTGTAGCATGTCCAACAGCTCTGGGTTTGACATGGCCTTGTATGTTAAGCAGAGATCGCCTCTGAGTAGACGATATGCGACAGAGTACAGCTGGAGTTTTTTAAGGTGGTCAGCGTAGGGCATCTGCTTTAGGCCTGTGATTCTTTTAGTGAGGTATTTCTGTGGCCTTTCCAGTTGTTGCAGATGTCTTGAGAGGTACATACCAAATGGGCGTTGTATTCTATAATGGGTCTTATGAGGGATGAGTACAGTGGGACAATGACCTCCTTTTTCTGGATGAAAAGCCCTTAATGATGAGGTGTGCCACATAGAAGGATTTCCTGACTGTTGTGGTGATGTGGTTATCGAAGGTGAGACCACTGTCCACCTGTGTCCCTAAGTCTCTTATCACACTTTCGGTGTTTAGTGTACTGCCACCTATATGGTAATTCACGGATACATGTATTTTCCCAAAGGGGATAACTATATATTTATTGGCATTGAGCTTGAGCCCATGGCTCTGACACCAAGCATCTGTTTCTGTAAGGCTCTTTTGTAGAGTATCCACATCATTTGGGGATTCAATAATGGCTCCCAGTTTGCAGTCATCTATGAACTTTGTTAGCTAGAGTCCCTTAGTGTTGGCCTGTACTTCAGAGAAGTAGATGCCAAACAAGAGCGGTCCCAGGACTGAACCCTGAGGTACTCCACTTGTCACTTGTCTGGAACTGTATTTGGAGTCGGCTACTTTTACAGTGTGGGTTCTATCAGTAAGCCAGTTAGCAACCCATTGGGTGATGTAGGGATTAATGCCCAGCTTAGTAAGTTTATCTATGATTCCAGAGTGGGGGATGGTGCCAAAGGCCTTGGCAAGGTCTAGATAGGCTGTGTGGGCCACCTTACCCTTGTCCATGGCTCTGGAGACTGACTCGAATAAGTCAATCAGGTTCAGAAGACAAGATCGGCCCTTCACGAACCCAAACTGGGTGGGGTTCAGTGTTTGAAGGTTGCCAATGTCTTTGTTTATAAGTTCCATGATAATATGCTCCATGGCCTGGCAGATAAGGCTTGTCAGACTGATGGGATGGTAGTTTCTGGGATCCAAGGTGGATCCCCCCTTGTGGAGTGGGATAACTGTAGCTCTGCGCCACTCAGTGGGCATGAAACCTGAGGTGAGGCTATGATTAAACATGACACTTAGGTGAGGTGCCAGTTCATATTGTAGTTCATGTAGTACACAGCCCGGGATGTCATCTGGTTCCATGGATGCTGTATTCTTAGCTTTGGAGAGTGCATTTTTTACCTGTGTGGCAGTTATTACCGGGATTTGGCAATCCTCCGGTATTGAGATGGGCCATTTAGGGGGTGAGAGGGGGGTGAAGTTGGCACTGAATCGATCTGCCAGGATATTGACAATATCCTTGGGATCAGTGTATTTAATGCCATTCTGTTTTAGCTTAGAGCAGATCTGAGCATTGCCATTTAGATTCTTGACATAGTTATAGAATGCCTTGTGGTTGCCTTTGGAATCTTTGGCAATTTTATTTTCGTAACTAGCTTTGGAGGATTTTATGAGGGATCTCAGTTTCTTACTGAGGCTGGTAAGGGAGTTTATTGCATCCTTGGATTTTCCTTTTTTCTGCAACGTTTCTTCCTTTTGTTGTAAAGTTTGTTTATGGCAGGGGACCACCAGATTGGCTTCCTTTTTTTGGATGAGAGCATCTTGGTTCTATTTGGGATGGCAATATTCATGCACGAGTGGATGTGCTCGTACGGTGCCTTAGTGTTGGATTCAGCAGTTGAACTTTCAGTTCCCGTCTGCGTGGGTGTCATGGTCTGCGTGGGTGTCATGATGTTTGTCACTTCTGACTTGAGTAGCATGAAGTTGGCTTTGGAAAAGTTTTTTATGGAGGTTTCCTTACTGGGGGGTGGGGGTGGGATGTGGATGTTATGGGTGATTAGCTTATGGTCAGACCTGACTAACGAGGGGGTGACCATAGGTGTGGAGCATCGATTTCCCATGTTGGTAATGACCAGGTCTAGGATACTGGACCCCCTGGTGGGACTATGGATTAGTTGATCCAGGGCATTGGAATTCATGAATTCCAAGAACTGTTGGGCAAAGGTGTTGGTACATGAGTAGTTTTCCCAGTTAATGGCAGGGTAGTTAAAATCACCCAGTACTAGGATGTTTGGTTTTATCTTAATATTTTCCAATATGTTTAGAAAGGTGTAATGAGAATCTTGGAGTATGGTGGGGGATCTGTAGGAAGCTACAATTTGGATTGCAGTCTTACCTACCTAGGAGAATTTCAGACGCATTGTGTTGGGCAACTAGCCTGGTGGTGTGAATATCCTTGGTGAATATTGACACTCCTCCACCTTTTGTGTTTTGGTCTTGCTTTGGTGGCCGAAAAGTGTGGTAAGAGTTGTAGCCTGGTATTGCAGGGGGGCTCTCTGCAGCCTTGAACCAGGTCTCAGTTACTGCACAAATATCGATGTTCTCCATTTTTAGGAATGCCTCGAGAGAGTGCATTTTGAGGTTTAGACTTCTAGCATTGAGTAGCATTACCTTCAGATTTTGCATGCTTGTACCTGTTATGGTGGTGGTTTTGTCCTTTGAACTTTGCTTAAAGAAGGCACTATAGGGGTGGCAAGAGCCTTAGCCAGTAACCTGAATCCCAGGGGTGACAGGTGCAGACCATCTCTGGCAAAGCATCGTGGTCTGTCAGTCATGTCGTCCCAGGCTGACAGATACTGGATCCCCTGTGAATGACACCAGAAGCTTAGCCATTTGTTGAAGTCAATCATTTTGTCCTTATATTGTGGTATCATTCTGGGCGAAGGCAGGATGCTACTCAGGGCTAGGGTCATACCTGCCTGGGCCACATGATCTGAGAGCTCTTCCATGTCTCTTTTCATGTAGTCCAGGGAGGTACGTCTCAAGTCATTCACTCCAACATGGACAATGACAGAGTCATATATGTACTTGTTGTGGAGTGACTTGAGTGCATGCATTATGTGGCGGATCCTGGCACCCGACAGGCAGCTGACTGTAATTTTCTCCTTGTTCAACCTGGTGAGAGGGACATCAGTGTGTTGGACTATAGAGTCACCTATGACTAAAGTGTTAGGTACATTGTCTTGCCTTAGGGGCTGTTGCTGGGTGGCACACTGGTGTTGTGAACTATGTGACACTTTGGTTGTGATTGGTGTTTGTTTGCGTTTCAGCTTCGGAGGACCTTGTTGCTTGGGCAGGTTACAGTTAAGGGCCTCTGCATATGTGGATTTACTGTTGCTATATGTGGGTGTTGGTGGTGTGGGTTTAGAAGGGCTATGTGTTGCTTGAGGTGTAGTGTGGGTGTTAACCTTCTCCTCTTGACTGTCTAGCACAATCTTGGGTGGAGAGAGCTTTGCTTCCATTTTGGCTATGTAAGTGCATCTCTCACAGGTTGTAGTGTTGGGTGGTAGGAGGAGAGGTTTGTCTGTGTACATGAGGCAATTGCTGCATTGCCCCAGTATGCCCAGATTCACCAGGTGGACAGGAGAAATCACAAGAAGCTGACCCTTGGACATTCCTGGTTTGGTGCTTTTTTTTTTTGTAAAGTACAGGAGCTGTTTTCCCTTAACTTAGCAGGTACTTTGCAATTATAGGCTGTTTAGTGCCTACTATTAATTTCTCCTTATTAACAAGGAGAGCTGAGTGCTTGTATCAGTTTAAGACTTCCTAGTGCTTACCAGCAGGTATTAGAGAAAGTGCTAGTCACGGGGATGCTTAAAGGTAAGATGAAAAAAAATGCACACTGCAGTGTGCACTAGAGAAGTTAGATGTGAAAGTAGGTAACTTAAGTTTTACCTGTTTAAAAAGTTAAGGTTTAGGTGAAAGTTACTATTTTTAAAACAGCAAGATGGGTTGAAAGGGGTGGTCACTTTTGTATTCTGGTACTATGGAATACAGTAGGATGGCGAATAAATTTAAATAGTTGAAGGAGAGGGATTTCAAAAATGATGATTTTGTGATTACTCACACAAGCCAGTGAAAGTAGAGAGGAAATGAGATATATGGTCAGATTAACATAAGAGGCAGGCAACTAGAAAGACAATGGTATTTAACAAGACAACTGTAACTGGGTGGGAGGGTGGAGAAAAAATTTCTGCCTGACTCAGAAGAGAGAGAGGTGTGGTCTCTTTTGAAGTTTTAATATGCTGTTAAAGCAGAATGCAAGTAAAACACAAGGTAAAGAAAACAAACCACAGTAATACAAAATACAAAAAAAATCAAACTAACCTTTCCTTCACAGCAAAGTGTAGCAGAGTCTGGATGAGCCTTTCTGGTAAAGCTCTGAAATTTTTATTTTACCCTTAAATAGAAGGTTTAGTTCCAAGCTCCACCCCCTCAGTTAACAAATGATTAACCTTGAGTGACCTCTTCTATCTTATGAATGAGTCCTTAATTGATCAGTTCTAATTTCTGCCTGACTCATTTCTAATTTCTGCCTGACACAGAAGAGAGAGCTGTGGTCTTTTTTGAAGTTTTAATATGCTGTTAAAGCAGAATGCAAGTAAAACACAAGGTAAAGAAAACAAACCACAGTATTCAAAATATAGAAAGGCAATAAAGTAATACAAAATACAAAAAATAAAAGCAAACTAACATTTCCTTCACAGAAAAGTGTCTCCCTTGAAAGTAAGGCAAATGGACAACGCCCAAAAGGAGTACTCACTTATACACCACTGTTGCCATGGTATCGGCTAATGGAGTAGCTGCACAGCTGATATGCATCCAATTAACTACTTTGGAACAGCAATTGGTGGACAGGATACTACATGTTACCGATATGTAATTAGAAAAGGATGTGTTATCACACATTCAAACCATCCGTATATACCAGCGGAACGTTACAAGGAACATTGAAACACAAACCAAAAAGGACTGAATCAACAGTTAACGACACCTCGGGTTACTAATAAGGTATGTAGAACAGTCAGTATGTCTGTGTATGTAGTACTATTCTGTAGTATTTAAAGTGCACGCAATCCATATAGTGAAAACAGTTATCTTGTAATGATGTATTGTTGAATATAGTAATGCTTGTAGCATTTATGTGTACTGCTGTAGGTCACAAGGCAAACACCGCGTACACCACAAGGGATGCTATATAAGGGCTTTGAACAGAAATACTCCTCACCAGCCGATGTCAGTGGCAGAGCTGGTCCAACAAGTATGTGTTATAACAGGGGATAGTATATGTTGATATATTGTAACTGTAGCCATATGTATGGGTGTATTACAGAGAATAACATGTGGAAGGTTGGGCCACTGTGCAAGTATGATTTGCATTGTGGAATATTGTGCCAATAACTGTGTAATGTACAGTATTGTAGGCAGATATGTATTACAAGCTACATAGCATTACTGTAATGTTAGGCAAATATTAGTTATGTCAATTGGCATTTACAATACATAGTAACAGGATACATATGTCTTTTAGTGAGCCGACAGTTTATCAGCATGATAGCAAAGTAAAATGGAAGAGCTATTTAACTATCCATGCACATAAGACATGTAATATGTGCAAAGGTAGGTACTAGGCTGTCTTACCAAGGGTATATGTAAGCCTAGCTAGTGTGTGTTGGCTTTTGCCACCCCCATAGGTTGGTTCCCTGTGCCTCTGAACGGCAGAGCCAGTAGTTCCCTGTGTCTCTGTCCAGAAGAGCCACTGCAGTGATCCCTGCGGTACATGCCTGTCTTCCATCCACACATCAAGGTTTCCCTTGAAGAGTGCTTGTGAGGGGCCCTGCCTGATGTACATTGGAATCATGTTCCAAAGAATAGGGACTGTCCGGGTCAGGAATCTATCCGTCCAGCACGTCCTACTCATCATTGTGGTTAGGTGTATATCCCTAGAGCATGTGGCTCTCAGGGGCTTCTGTTTAGGTGGAGCATATCCAGCAATACAGGGTTGGACATGGGCCTTGTATGTCAAGCAAAGATCACCTGTGAGTATGCGGTATGCAACTGAGTACAGCTGGGGTTTCGTAGGTTGGGCTGCATAGGTCATCTGTTTGAGGCAAACCTCTCAACCGTACCGAATTCTTCATTTTTTTCTGGTTTTGAGGGCAAAATAATGGGGTGCCACGAATTCATGAGTGGCTCCTTTAATTCCCAATTTTTTTTTTTTTTTTGCATTCCAACTTTAAATTTTTGGCTGACATCACCACGCATCACCAGCTTGCAGGGTGCGAGTGATGACATCAGCTATTGCTCATTCTCGGTCAGAGATTTAGTTTGAACCTTTTTGGAGGGAGTGTCCACACTTTCAGTTTACGCTCAGCTTCCAGGAGGTAAGGAAAGAACTGTGTGAAAGTCCATTCAAATTCCTCCTCTAGGGTCTAGTTCTGTTGTGTGTATGATATTTTGGTGGGCTACTTGCTCCATTCAAAAAGTGCATTAAATCCATGCGAACAACTATGCAAAGTCCATTTGAACAAACAAAGTCTGGTGTGTATTTTATATTTTGCTGGGCTGCTTCATTCAGAATGATTATTTATCCTGCTGCCTGTGTGTGATAGTTTGCGGAAACTTATTTAATTTATCCTGCTGTGCAAGGTGTCTGTTTTGGGCTGCTCATTCATTCCATTTGAACAAACTAAAACTGTGCAAGGTGAACCGTATATTAATTTAACTTCATTTATCTTGCTGCCTGCCTGCTGCAAGATGAACTGTGTATTATTTAATTTATTCCTGTTTGAGCATGCTGCGATGTGCTATTTTCCTGCTGCAAGGCATCCGTTTGAGCATACTGCTGCTGCTGCGTGCGTGATATTTTCCTGTTGCAAGGTGTCCATTCTGGGCCACTTGGTCAGCTCACTCCATTTAAACAAACTGTGCAAGGTGAACTGTGTATTAAACTTAATTTCACCTGCTGCAAGATGAACTGTACATTTATTTAATTTATCATGCTGCTGTCCATTCTGGGTCGCTCACTCACTCTGTTGGATTGAACTGTGCAAGGTGAACTGTGTATTTATTTAATTTAATTTCTCCTGCTGCAAGCCAGTGCAAGGTGAATTGTGTATTTATTTAATTTATCCTGCTGCAAGGTGTCGGTTCTGGGCCGCTCACTCGCTCTGTTTGAACTGTGTTTATTTAACTTAATTTCTCCTGCTGCAAGGTGAACTGTGTACTAATTTAATTTATCTTGATTCCTGCTGCAAGTTGTCCGTTCTACGCCGCTCACTCGCTCATTTTGAACAAACTGACACGTCCGGTGATGTTTGAACAAACTATGGCTCCATTTAGGTGTCAGAACAAACTCAAACTGTATATTTAATTTTGTGTGCATTATATATTTGCTGTGCTGCAATGCTCCTTATGATAGAACAAACTCAAACTATGCATGTATTTATTTGTGTGCATTTGAACCTGTCCGGTGTGTATATTTTATATTTGATATTTGCTGTTTTGCTATGCTTCATATGAACAAACTGTGGCTATTTAATTCTTTTGTCTGTTCCTCTTAAAATTTGTTGTTTTTTGGCAAATCAGTGATAACTGAATTCACTAACTAATGATAGCAATCTAAGTTACATTTAAAATGCACTCAAGTGTACTGTATTATACAAGGAATATAATTTAATAGTCAGGAAGGTGTATCAAAGAAAAGAACACGTTTCTTGTTTTGTGTGCAAGGGGCCAGTGATTTGAAAACAGCCCAAAGGTAATCTTTATCCACCACTGGCCAGTTGCATTTTCTTTGGATGTGGTGTGGGTTTCAAAGCTGTTTCAATGAATGTGAATTTCAAAGGCAGAGAAGTTTTAATGCCAAGTCTATTTTCATTGTGAGACGGTATTGCAGATGTCTATTAGTGTTTGCGCATTGTGCTGTAAAATGTAAAAATAAAATCTAACTAATCATTGTAGAAGTAAAACAGTATGATTAGATTAGATTAGTACTAGGCTAACTGCTCTTTTGGGCCATTTGACGCCTAGCCATTTACCCCATGTGAGAATCAAACCCTGAACCTAGGTGTTTTCAAGGTAAGCACCTTAACCATTATGTCATCCTCCCACCTATGCATGCACACATTAGTGTTTATGGTAAATGGGGAGAAATAGCCAGGTAATGGGACATTGGAATGGCTGCAGGGAGACTCTGGTGCCATATTTTGGTTGTCTGTCATTGTAGAAGTAAAGCAGTATGCATGCACACATTAGTGTTTAAGGTAAATGGGGAGACATAACCAGGTAATGGGGCATTTGAATGGCTGCAGGGGGACTCTGGTGCCATATTTTGTTTGTATGTTCTTCAGTTTGTGTTTGAAAGTTGGTATCCCACAATTCCATTGGAGTGGGTGGGGTTATGTAATTGTCTATGCAAATTAGATGTTAATCAGTGTATATATTGGTATTTATTTTTCATGGGCCTTGTCCAGATTTTTGATGTTTCCAGGTTGAGAGGTATGGTTTGAGGTTAGTAATCCTCTTGGTGTGGTACTGGTGTGGTTTTCCAATCTGTTGCAGTTGTCTTGTAAGGTATATCCCAAATGGGGTGTTGTATCCTTTAATGGGTCTAATATGACATGTGTAGAGTCACAATGGCCCCTCTGATCTAGATGCAAACCCATTAGAGATTAGGGGGGCCATGTAAAATAATATTCTAACCACCTTGTCATTATGGGTATCGAAGGAGAGATTGCTATCTACTGGGGTTTCCGAATCCTGTATTACCTTTTATGTATGTAGGGGACTAGCACCTATGTGGTAGTCTGCAGGTAATTAGTTATATCCAAAGGAAATGACTATGCACTTTTAGGCATTCAGTTTGACGCCATGATATT
>NW_025049795.1:0-14469 GCF_019279795.1 Protopterus annectens
TACATTGTGTTTTGTCACAATCATTAAGTAAATGAGAAAAGTTCCCAGAAAAGAAACATGATTTAGGCTAGCCTGAATATCTTAATGTCCCTCTATGACCAGCAACAAAAATAACACCAGGTGTTTCCTATGTTTTTTTCATATTTCAAAATAGCTTCCAGCCTTCACCCCTCCATTCCACAAGTTTCAGTAATCTTTAACTTTCACAATGCCATTAGCAGTTTCACATAGATCTGTATTAAAGATCAAACAGCCACAATATTGAACTCCAGTTCATCGAGACCAGAGCATCGAAAAATACAATTGTCGAAAGTGGACATGTTTGAATCTCATCTCATTGAATCGCAATAGTTGGCCAACAGGTAAGACATTGACATGTTACTTTTGGTATGTATAACATGATAGTAATAAATATTTGTATTCATTGTGACTTATAAACAGATATATTTTGCAGGCATATAATGCAAGCAAAAAAACAATATTGCAAGTAATAAAACTTGGTTTATGAAAGGAAATGCTTGAAACTAAATGGAATTGGGTGGGTTGGTGAATAAATAAAAATACAATGTGGAATAAAGCAGGAGTGTCCAGCTAGTAGTATAATGTTCTTATTAGTTATGAATGTAATCGTGAAGCAAATTAATAAAATGTCAAGTAACAGTGGATACAAAATGATGAAGGACGTACAATTGCCAATAATGTATAATTATGCAGATGATATTGTACTAATTGGTAAAATAAAGTATGGATGGAAAATGTAAATGTAAAATTAAGTATAAATTTAAAAACAATTAGTTTAAGTATAAATAAAGAAAAAAATAAACAATTTTATTTTGAAGTTATGATAGGAAGCATTCAATTCAATGAAAGATATATAGAAATGTTAGGAATAATATTTGGAAGGAATGAGTATAGACAACAATGATGGGATAATGTACTCAAAGAAGTAAAGGATGTGATTATTTTTTTTGGAAATCATATAGATTTCATATAGAAATAAAAGCACACTTTTTGAACACCATGGTAGTAGGAAAATTGTGTATGTTTCTAACATATATATGATTTTATATGATTCCTATTAAGTATGAAAATAAACTGATAATAATTATATTTTCTTTTATATGGGGTTCTAGACTGAATCCAGTCAAGAAATGGATTCTATGTATGAAAAGAGCAAGGATTCATGGGGTTAATAAACCCAAGAGTATATGCAGCATCTTTAATTTTATATAAGGAATTAAAAAGGAATTAAAAAGGAATTATGAAAGAAAATAAAAAACTTGATAGAAATGATAGTATATTACAAATACAAAGAATTGTGGGAAGGAATGGAAGTAAAAAAAAGAAGTAAAAGCATTGTGAATAAAGAAATGAAAGAGTACCAAAACAAAATTTTATTATGGAAATTAAAAAAGAAGAATATATGTGAGAAAAATAGAAAGGAATTGTACTTAAATATTATAAAAGCATTTTATTGCATTGATCCATGGAAAGATTTAGAAATAGATAAGAAAAAAGCCATAATTATGATATATAATAACTATAAAAATTTTAAAGCATGTAATGATTTTTATGGAGATTGTCTATTAAAAAAATGCCGGTTAAGGTAAATATGCCATACAAGAAAAAGCAAGATAGAATATGCAATAAATGTGGATAATCTGAGACTACCAAGCATCTGTTTTTGAAATGTGAGTTAATAATTTGTGGAAAGAAATATGTAAATATAATATTGTGAAATATTTGATAAAATTTGAGCAAATAAATATGGACTTAGTATAATTTGGTTATTATGGTGCATGAAAAAGAAAAAAGTGAAGAAAATGGACAGAGCCAATATTTTTGATTTCATGGACTATATGGAATGAGAGACTAAATGAAATCAAATATAATGGAAAATGGACTTTGACAAAGATACTGGAGGAAAATAATGTTTTGGTTGTGGATAAAAGAGTGGGGGTGAATGCTTCAATTGAAGATTATAATGTATGGAGATTTGTAAATAGATGTAAATAATATAAATATGTAAATAATATGTAATGTACATATATACAAACTTCTCTTTTCTCCTTGGAGGTGCTGGATGTAGTCACAGGGCTGCTACTGTAGCAAGGAAGAAGTTTAAGAGAAGAATTGGCATGGGAGAGAAGAGAAAAACATGGAGATTTTGAGAAAGAAGATGAGAATTTTGAGAAAAAAAATGTTTTCTAAGGATAAACAGAATATAGTTAAAGATTTCTATTTGATAGATGATATAAATGAGCAGTGTTTAGCTGTCTCAATGGAAAATTAAGTAAGACAGTTCTTTGGGGTTGAGCAGGTAAAAGAATTAACATCAGCAGTGCTTGCAGACTATGCTCTGTTAGAAATAACCAAGCAGAATAAACCAGGTGACAGTAATGATGTTTAATGGTGTGAGGGGAACCAGGTGATGTGCCAGAAGGGAATGTAGCAGTTAAAACTTCCTTAGCAATGACAGAAGGGAAAGGTAAAAAGGAAAGCAGCAATAAATTCTAAGTAAAATTCTTTTCAAAAAGAAGAATGGCCAACTGTGTGAATAAGAACAACAAAAGAAACTGTAATAGACAAATATTAAGTACTGGACAATTTTATAACAATTCTGAGATTCAAAGTTTAAGATATCTGTTTTTTATGCATACATAGGGCCAGAGACCTTTTGTGAATTAATATTTGAATCTGAGGGACTGACAAAATTTCTGGAACTGTGTGTTATTAAGAAGGGCATTTATTTGTTTTCTAGTAGTATCACAATCTTTAAAAAAAAGAACTCATGAACTGGATGCAGAAAATGTTAGAAAAGATGTGCAGGATGAGTGTGAAATGGGTCTATTTCAACAAATTGAATGTCCACAACATTGAATTAGAGTTCATTGAGTTCAGATCATTGAAGAATACAATTGTTGAAAGTTGACTTCTTTGAATCTCACAGCACAGAATGCCAATTATTGTACATTTCTCTTTCATTCCAGTTTCTAACCATTCATTGATAACTTCTATAAAATAATTTTTTGCCAATCCTTCATTTCTTTATACAAACATATTCAATCTCATCGAGTCCTGTTGTGGAATTTATGTTACTATCTTTTAGAATTTCATTCAATTATTTCATAGTTAATTTTTGTTCCAAATACTCATTATCTTCGTTATTTAATTTTTCACCTTTATAAATTTATTTATTTTTTTCTTATCTTTTAACAAATAATTCCAATACAAATTCTTTAATTATTTCATATATTCTTTCTTGCTGTCTTATTTGCTTACCTTCCTATTCTTTAGTTCTCTTATTATTGTTCCTTCTTTTATTATTTTACTCAACTATGGTGCTACCTCTTCTTTTTTCCTCATAAACAATGTTTTTGTTTATATAACAAGTTACTAATTTTAATTTGATTAATTGAATTTATTTCTCTTTCTTTTTCATAAAGGGAAATGTTCTTCACTAAAGAGTCTCTGAATGTTTCTTCACAATGTTTTATATCGCGTTTCTTTTTTTTTCTTTTCTTTCTTATACACTGTAAAGCTACATTTTTATTTTTCTCTTTAAAATTAAACCACAAAACAGTCCAATACTCAAAAAACTCTATCATACTCATATAATTTTTCCGTAATTCCATAAGTTCTTCTTTCTCTTCTAAATTGAATTCCTTTTCATTAATTCGCTTTATTCCTTTTCCTATTATTATATATTCTTCATTTTTCTGTACTTTAACACATATAGCCACACAGTCTGAAAATCCAGCATACTTAATTCCTTTTTTAATCTTAAAACTGTCAGATATTAAAAAAAACAATCAGTTTCTGTTTTAATTTCATATCTTTTGTTGGTCCTCTGGTTATTCTCCCATAAACTTAACTTTCCACTTCTCATCATTTCTTTAACAATTTTAACATAACAATTGCTCTTATTGTTTTTAAATTACAATTAAAATCACCCACCACTATAATGTCCATATTTACACAAACATATTCAAGAATATTTTTAAACACCATTTCTCTCTCTCTTTTATTATATCTGTATATCAAGATATAATGCTATACACATATTTTTCCATCTCAGGTCTATTATCATAATTCATCCCTTTTAATACATATACATATGCCTGAGCATGTCTCGTTCCCCATGTTCCAAACTAACACAACATTCTACAGTTTTTTCAGTTTGTGTTCTTTCTTCCTCTGTTAATAATTTGATCGTTGGTATTCAGCAAGCAGCCGTGCAGGAATAAGTTATTCCTGCATGGCAGGGACCGTTCCTCTTCAACACGGCAGTGTGCCCTGCATATTTATGAAGACGCACTGCCATGCTCTAAAATTTGCACTGTTCCATGTACAAGCACAGGGGGTGAGTTTGACAGCAGAGCTCTCATAATACACATGCCCCCTGCACTCCAGAATTGCCTTTTGGCAATTAAAAATTAGTGAGAATGCTCATAAAACCCCCAATCCATCAGAAAAATGAAAAATATGTGGCAAAGGCAAAAAGGAGCATCGTCCCTACCAAGCATACCTTTCAGCTGTACAGATTTTCGCAGAATGCCCAGATGTTTTGCCTCATATTTTTGGTGTGTTCCCCCTAAAATGTGTACCTTTCTGGCAAATAGCTGAGGATTGAAGTCATTAAATAATGACAAAATATTTGAGTGTAAGACTCCACACATCCATCAGAAAATTCATGCTAATGTAAAACCTAATATTCTATCAACTTTTTAAGTTTGTAAGAGGAATATTTAAAATATGTCCCTATTTGTTCCCCCATCATTGTAGACTTTGTCCAGATATTTTGCTGTAAGAGGTTGAGAGGTATGCTACCAAGCCAAAAGTTATTAGGATAACACAGCATAAGCTTGTAGCGCATGCCTCCCAAACTATCAGAGTAAGGAATGCGGACAAAGCCAAAAAGGACAATTGTCCCACAAAGCAGACAGTTGATAAAATAACAGGGTTAGCATTAGCAGGGATATTCTGAAGGGTATATATAAAATAACACAACAAAACTTTTTTTTTTTTTATAAATGAGATAAAGCTTATGCACAGCTGCACAGGTGTGCCCGTTGCTTAGCTATTCTTAGTCCAGTTTAAACAGAACAAGAAGTTAAATAGCAAGAGACATCAAGCATAAGCAGTATTGCAATAGTGTAGTGGCTAGAGCGTATGGTGTGCAAACAGCCATTCCCAGTTCGAGCCCCAGTATAACCAATTCACATTTTACATGTGAAAGCGGTACATAAACATTTTTTTTTTAGTATTACCTACTCAGTAACATATATTTGTGAACCAGAGTACTGCATTAGGTCCAGATGTGAGGTGTCCATTTAATAAAGTTGTGAAATCCCCATATAAACACAAGTGCCCCATACAGTATAGTCACACGAGTAAATGCATTGAAAGCACACTGGGGGATGTCAGGTACAGTAAACAAATGTATAATATGTAATGAATGATAAATCAGTGCCATACAGCAGATAGTCTATAAAATGAAAAATAAGCAATGCAAGCATTGCACAGCTCTGCTTACCAAGTGTAAGCATTTTGTAAATATGACTGCTAAGCAACGGGTAGCCCAGGTAAGTGGATGTTCCCATTGGTAAGCAGTACTGAATGTGTCCCTTTAAGCAATGCCAACCTTAGCTAAGCAGGTTTGCCCATAGCTTAGCTTAGCTCAGCATATTCAAAACTGTCCAATCACGGCAAAGGGCAGGAAATTGGCCAAATTTAAACCCACCAGGTGGGAATGCAGCTTATAACTGGTTGCAGCTTCCCATTGTAGGCAGGATGGCAGGAGCTGGACAGGGCTTGCTTGGGGCATACAGGAGTCCAAGTTCATAGTAGGACTCCTGGTAAAAAAAAACATGACAAGAGACTGCTGCAGGGCCAGTACCAGCGCTACCAATATAAACCATAAGTCTGGGATCATCTCACCCATGATCTCACCAGTGTCATTGGTATCCCACAGACTGGTGAGCAGGTCAGGCACCACTATGCTGACTTGAAGTGGAGAAAGAGGGAGGTCATTGACAAGTGGGTCCAAGAAGAAATGCAGAGGGATGATGTCCCAGCAGTGTGTAAGTAGTCATACTATTACTGTTTACGTACGTCCAGCCTGTGTATGTGATGGATAGGTATGCCTAAATATGTCTCTATTTCCTTTACAACTGCAGCTGAGCAGACTGTGAATCAGGAAGCCCATGCAAGTAAGCTGCAAAGGCTGCATCTCGAGGCTGGTGAGTAACAATCCTGCTTGTAGTAGTCATACCATATAAATATAAAGTAGTAGAAAGTCATCTGGCATATAAAAACTGTTGTATGGGTTGTACTGAATAAACCAGAAAATATGACATTAATAGTCCCATATAGGTCATATTTAAATAAAACTGTAACTGCCTGGCAATAAAGCTCTAAATCCTGGACAGGTTGCATTTACTCTGGTATTGTATGGCATTTATTGTTACATTCTGTGAGTATTAACCACTGTTACCCACACTGTGCTACATAAAAGATAATTTCTAGGAATGTCTGTATAAGACTGCTGTAAGTACAATATCAGTTTGTACAACCAAGAGAGACTTAGACAGAAAACAGTGAAGAGATAGGCAGCAACATCCAAATAGCACACTACTGTGACTTAAATTGATGTATTTTTAGCAGATGCAGCCATGGTTCAAATCCTGGGAGTGGTAGTAATGCATAAATATACCTCTCAATTGTGCAGATTTTTCAGAATGTCAAGATAATTGGCTCATATTTTCTGCCTGTTCCTTTGTCCCCCTGGCAAATCAGTGGGATGATCTCAGAATTGTAGTCATGAAATAATGACATAACATTTGATTTTCAGCCCTCAAAACCTTCAGAACATGTATATTAAAACAAATCCTGTTACTCATGCACCTCTCCAAGTTTATGACAGCAATATTCAAAACATGTCCCTATTTATACCCCCCATGTTGTCAAGCTTTGTCCAGAGTGTGTGCATAAGAGATTGAGAGGTATATGCATAATATTAACTTTGAATCTGGGAATATGTGTAGAAACAGTCTGGTATTATTCATAGGTTCATAGGTAGGTACTAGGCTATTGGCCCTAGGGCCTATATAAGCCTAGCCAAAAGTACCCTGGCTTTCGCCACCCAAGAAAATTATTTTCCTGTGCCACTGTCGAGCAGAGCCACAGAAGTGATCCCCAGGATGAATTTCCTATCTCCCATCCAATCATCAAGATTTTTCTTGAAAAGTGCTAATGAGGAGCTTTGTTTGATATAGATAGGCAGTTTATTCCAGAGTATGGGAAGTCATTATTATTATTAACAAACATTCCCTCCACAGGTCTACCAGGTAAGAGATGTAAGAACTTAGCTATAAGACAGTTGAAGTATACACTGTGTACAAACATACCACTGACCAAATCAAGGCAATAGGGTATTGTAATAATACCTGTACTTAATGATTAGAGCAATGATCATTAAAGTTGTGCGTACTATAAGGATATATATGTTGTTAATTGACATCTCTCTCCCTCCCACCATATCTGCAATAATAACCTAAATACACAAATCAGTGGGTATGTTTACACCAAATCTACTGTTGGGACATATGTCCTATTGTTCAATAAATATTGAAATGTGTTTCTATTGATGTTCCATGTTGAAATACTATCATTGGTGGCCTGTTGCTATCAATGTAACCTGCATGACATTGTAATGGCCACTGTGGTTCCATATATGCATGTGTTCTGTTTGCTAAGCAACTGTTCCAAATCTGGTGTTTTGGGTTAATGTGAATATCTGTGCATGCTGTTATAACTAATCCTGGATTGTGTTGACTATTACTAACCTACATATGTTTTAAAACTGCTACACCATATCACGTATGGGAAGGGCGGTCACAGCGGACCCACCACTTCCATCTCATCTGGCCATAGCACCAAGCCCCAGCACACCTGGGACCCACCCCAGGACCTCCTCATTCACTGGTCCTGCACCACCTTAGGGTGGAACTGCCTCAGGGGATGGGCTTGTCCCCCCCAGGAGTGAGCGCGGACAGGATCCTTTCACCCGAAGTAAGGTCTGGGGATTGGTGCCTAGTGAGCTCCAAAGGGAGTTTGGAGATCTGCTACACCAGCTTGAGGGCCGCATGGCACATTTTGAGGGTCACCCTGCCCCTCCTGCTCATTCCCAGCACAGCAACCTTCGGGGCTGCGAAGGTGCAGTGGTGACTGCTTATGGGTGGGGACCTCAGTCCCTCTGTTTCCATTTGAGGGCTCATGGGCTTCCAATTTCCAAACACCCCTCCCCATCCAAGGTGTTTATCCACACATGTGTCATATACCACCCCTGTATACTGTCTTGTCTGTCTTCCTAAATAACCTACCTCCCCAAATATACCTACTATCCTTCCCCAACATCTCACTCTCACCTTAAAAAAAGGGCAATCTTTTCCCCCAAAAAATGTTGCCCCATACATAGCTGTCCATTTTGCACATGTGTCAACCTGGTCTAATTGGCTTCACAACACATCATTGTTGTCCTCACCCCTCTCTCAGGGGGTTGAGTGTCCAAGTCTACCTCCAAACTCAGTAAATATGCACAGCTGTTGTTGGAGAAGAAATGGACAGCTATGGACCTTCCCTACACCCGTCCTGCACATCCCTAGCTACTTTTCCTATTGTTTTTCCCTCTGTGTGCCCCCTTTTTCACCACTTTCCTATCACCCCTTTTTTCTTTTCTTTTAAAGAAATTAGTGCTGCGGTAAGCAGGAGTAAGCACTTTTAAGCAGTAGTAAGTGGGTTTAACCTGTTTGCACAGAGGCAAGCAATGGCTACACAGATTAAGCACTGTCAGGCTAACTCTCTGTAAGCATATTTAACCAGAAGTTAACATTGATTACCGTCACACAAACCCATGCAAAACCGCTTGCAACCATGTGCCTTAATCATCTGTATCCAACAGCCCTTGTTCTGCCCAGCAACAAAATAATCAGCCCATGCAAGTCTCGAACACAGGTCCCTGCACACCATAGCACCAGTGATTTACCACTAAGCAATTTAAGCAATACATAAATGTGATGTTTGCTCAAACATATTATGCAGCACAGTCATTCAACAATAGGGAAAATGTATTTATATATGTAGATGTATGCATGTATAAATACATTTTCCCTACTGTTATGCATATATATATATATATATATATATATATATATATATATATATATATATACATATGGGTCTGCTTCATATGACCAAAATGTTATATGATCAAAATTCATTTGACTGAGACCAAATGACCTAAACTTCATTGGACCTAAAACTCATTTCACTGAAAACGAGCACTGGCAGTCTGTAGAGCACTGTAAGGCAAGTAAAAGGTTTATGCCCTGTTCCCCACTGTAGTGCAACCATGGAGTTAGAATATATAGTTGGGGGGGGGCATAGCCACCCACATAGTTTGATTATATATTCTGTGGTTTGATATTATAGTGTTCAGTAAAATGGAACTTTGTGGGGGGCATAACTATATATTCTAACTCCAGGGTCGCACTACAGAGGCATATACCTTTTACTTGCCTTACAGTGCTCTACAGACTGCCAGTGCTCATTGTCAATGAAATGAGTTTTAGGTCAAATGAAATTTAGATCACATAAAGTTTAGTTCATTTAGTCTCAGTCAAATGAATTTCGATCATATGAAATGTAGGTCATATGAAGTAGACCCATATATATATATATATATATATATATATATATATATATATATATATATATAATTTATTTATTTATTTAACATTTGTTGACCGGGAAAGTCTGACTAGGTTCCACAGAGCCTGTTTTCAGCGGAGGCCTGGGGAGAAATGCTCCAGATGCATGTCTTTGGAATGTGGGAGGAAACAAGAGTACCCGGAGGAAACCAACGCGAACACAGGGAGAACATGCAAACTCCACACAGAAGGCACCCCAGCCGAGAATCGAACCGGAGAACCTCTTGCTGTGAGGCAACAATGTTACTGCACCACTGTGCCTTAATATATATATATATATATATATATATATATATATATATATATATATATATATATATATATATATATATATGTGTGTGTGTGTGTGTGTGTGTGTGTGTGTGTGTATATATATATATATATTTGTGTGTGTATATATATATATATATATATATATATATATATATATATGTGTGTGTGTGTGTGTGTGTGTGTGTTGCATTCACACAGTGGATCGACAATTTGAACCTCACACTGCAAAACATCTAATCAAAGCCACGGGTAATGGGGTGAAGGGCCCAAAATAGAGATCTCTTGTAATTATTGCCATTATCCCTTCCTCTACAGCTGAACAGGTCTGCCTTGCAACACAATTACCAGCACTTACAAGACTTGAACCCAGAACCCTGCACAACATAATCACAGCAACTTAACAGTAAGCCATCTCAGCTGTAAGATGTCAGGATGATATCTCAAAAATATCATGCAGAACATTCAGCCTACCATAGGGAATGTGGAAGCGATAAGCATTCCAATGATACAAATGCACACACACACACACACACACACACACACACACACATATATATATATGTATATATATATATATATATATATATATATATATATATATACACACACACACATACATACACATATAAATATATAACTACTTATAGATATGTCTTAAAAGAGTATATATAAGGGGCGGACAGCATATCGAACAGCCATTATTCCTACTGTTGCCACCTTTTAAAATGAACAGTGTCTGATTCTTTCCTACAAATAAGAATTACTGCATGAAACATATACCCACACACGATGCAAAGGACATGACACCACACACAAGTTTGCATACATAGAAATGTTTATTTGTGTACTTTTTCAGTTGTTTATGCCATTTCTTATAGCAGTTAGGCATTTGAAATACATAATAACTGATTAATGCAACTCTCAAACAAAACAAATGATACAATATTCTGAAAAACCAAACATACTTTTCTGTCCAGGCTAAGGCCTTCAAGTAGTACAATAGTAAAAAAAACACTTGCCTTGAAGATAAGAACCAATCAACACTATTACAGATGTAGTTCAGCAGCCTACAATAACACTCTGTACTCAACCCCTAAGGGGGAAAGTATTAGTTGTCACAATGTAAATGTATCTGTTACATAACAATTCTTAACTTAAAACATCACTATCACACTGACAAACAGAACTGTGTGTAAGACAGTAAGCTCTACCCCACCACTCTTCCCATGGTGAAACGTATGAAAATGTACAGCCATATACTTTAATATTTCTTACTACTGATATCCCTCACATGTTGTAAAAGCCTAGGTTAATACCCTTTCCCCACAAAATGTCTTACAAGGTCATATAACAGTGTTCTCCATACACTGACCTCTGGACTGTACAAGGTCACACATGTTTTGTCCAGTTGTAGCCCTCATATATATGAACCCTACCCACAATTTGTGTGGGAGTTCACAGCATCACTGGAATGACAGCAGGAATACCAGCATTAAATCAAATTCATGTTCATGTGAAAATCAGTTCATGTGAGGCAGAGCACCTCACTGAATCTCTTCAAGAAGAACCTCGATAGGTGGATGGGGGATCGTAGGTTTGTCCCAGGGATTACTCCCGTGTCACTATTAGACAGAGGCAAAGTAAACTAAACCTTAAAAAGGGCACAGTATACTCAAATCAAGGGGTGGCGTAAGCCATACAGGATTGGGCTAGGCTTATAATTGCCCCAGGGCAGATAGCCTAGTATGAACCTATGAACCTATAAATAATGATGGGCCATTACATAACCTCTTACTGCATGACATCTGGACAAAGCCTGGTATATAGGTGGAGGACAGAGGCAGGAACACAGGGTCACATTTGAAATGTTGCTGTTATACACTGTGAATGTTGCTGGTGTTACAGGATTGGTTGCAACATACCCTTACTCAGGAATATGAAGTTAGAAACATAAATGGATGCTGCCATGTACTGATAGCAATCAATGGAGAGAATGCCACTGATATGTCAGAGACAAGACCTGTGTGGTGAACAGGCAAAATATAACAGCCAATCCTCTGGACATCATGTAGATAGGCCCACAGTTGAGAGCTATGCAGACAGACTGCATTCCATGCAAAACTAGCATGTACACACAAACCCCGTAAACCTAGCAGTATTCAGTGCATATAACAGCAACACTCACACACTGTCCATAGGTCTGGAACCTTATACAAACATGTAGTCGGCCTGTGTCCACAAATCCTGATGTAAGAGGTATTGCTACCTTCTGTCTGTAACACTGCTGTCCACACACAGGAAGGATGTCTTCCATACAAGAAAGATAAAGACAATGCCCACATGATGTAGTCATTTATGGTAGTGGGTCGCTATGACATTGGCTATTGGAAGTACTACACAGCTGGCTGCATGCAATTAGCAAGTAAGGAACACCAATTGTTGCAGAGGCCATCACCTGATCATGTGCATCACCTACAAAAGCCATGCTGCAACCTACGCAAACTAGCTTGATCCCTGTAGTGGAGAGAGAGAGAATACTAAAACAATGCAAAAAAAATAAAAACAACAAACAAACCAAGGAAGATATCCAAGTGGTACAAAAAAGAGAGCACAATAAGAAAACAGGTATGTAAAACATGTCAGCATGTAACTGGATGCAGTGCTTGATCTGTAATAATGGGATATATGATGCTGAAAGATTTATATGTGCCATCAAGACTTATTGTAATGATGTCTTGCTGAACAACTGCTATGGACATAGCATCTGGTCCTGTGGGCAGTGGGCCATACCTGTCAACTCTGCAGATCTGTACAAAATGACAAGATTTAAGCCATCATAGTGTTTGTTCTGTTCCTCCAAATATGTATATTAGTCTGGCAAATAACTGAATGTGGGAGTAATGAAGTCATAATAGACACATGAGTTTCAGATCCCACCACCTTCAGAAGAGTCATGGTAATGTGAAATGTAATATGCACAAACGTCATAGGTTTATAATAGGCATATTTTATTTATTTATTTTACATTTGTTGACCGGGATAGTCCATCTGGGTGTGATCCCATTATGAGCAGAGGCCCTGGGTGAAAAGCTCCAATAAAACAAGAGCAACATTGACAGGTACAGTGTCAGTTTTACATAGAATTTAACAGAAATATCTACAGACATTTATGAATGTACAATATACAAAAGGCACTTTAATGAAAAGGAGAAAAGTATTACAAAATAGTAAAGTTTTATATATATATATATATATTTTTTTTTTTTTTGAGGGCAGGGGTCCATCTTTAGTTGATCATTTGAGTATACTTTAATATGTGGACATATGTATACCCTTAGGTTCATAGGTAGGTACTAGGCTATTGGCCCTAGGTCCTATATAAGCCTAGCCAAAAAATGTACCCTGGCTTTTGCCACCCAAGAAAATTATTTTCCTGTGACCCTGTTGAGCAGAGCCACAGAAGTGATCCCTGGGGTGAATTTCCCATTTCCCATCCAATCATCAAGATTTTTCTTGAAGAGTGCTAATGAGGAGCTCTGTTTGACATAGATAGGTAGTCTGTTCCAGAGTATGGGAAGTCTCTGGGACAGGAATCTATCCCTCCAGCATGTTCTGTTTATTGTGGTAACAAGGTTTAGGTCCCTAGATCATGTAGCTCAGAGGGATTGGGATTTCTTTAAGTGGAGCATGTCCAACAGCTCTGGGTATGACATAGCTTTGTATGTTAGGCAGAGATCGCCCCTGAGTAGGCGATATGCAATAGAGTAAAGCTGTAGTTTTTTGAGACGGTCTGTGTAGGGCATCTCTTTAAGTCCAGTAATCCTCTTTGTGAGGTATTTCTGTGGTCTTTCCAGTTGTTGTAGATGTCTTGTGAGGTACATACCAAAAGGGGCATTATGCTTTATAATGGGTCTAATGAGTGATGAGTAGAGGGGAACAATGACCTCTTTTTTTTCTGGATGAGAATCCTTTTGTGATGAGATGAGCAACATAGAAGGATTTCCTGACCACTGTGGTGATGTGATTATCAAAGGAGAGACTACTGTCCACCTGTGTCCCAAGGTCTCTTATCACATTTTCAGCATTAAATAGACTACCAGGTATGTGGTAGTTCATGGGAACAGAGTTTTTACCAAAGGGGATGACAATACACTTTTTGGCATTGAGCTTCAGGCCATGGCTTTGACACCAGATATTTGTCTCAGTGAGGCCCTTTTGTAGTTTGTCCACATCATTAGGAGTTTTGATTATGGCTCCTAGTTTACAGTCATCTGCAAATTTTGCTAGCCAAAGACCTGCTGTGTTAGCCTGCACTTCAGAGAAGTAGATACCAAACAGGAGAGGTCCCAGGACTGAACCCTGTGGTACTCCACTTGTCACTGGTCAGAAGTCGGATTTGGAATCCTCTACTTTCACAGTGTGGGTT
>NW_025049796.1:0-13700 GCF_019279795.1 Protopterus annectens
CCTGGTGATGACAGAAATAATTATTTTTGTCTCACAGGTAGTATCTGTTTTTGTAGAGTTTCTGAGCTGGCTGAAATTTGATGCGATCTAGGGGTTCTTTGGTGGGAAATGCCACTCACCCAGGCATGGTCTCTAAGCCTCACTTTTTGGCTTTTGGTATCCTTGGTTAGCCAAGGTGCAGTCCTGGACTTTCACTGATGGATCAAGTTAGGTGCATGAGAGTCAAGTATATTTAGGAATGTATTGTTAAAGTATGTAACACTCTCGCCTATGGGGAGTGTTTTAGTATGGACCAGTTGCAGGATTTAAGTTCTGCAAGGAATTGTCTCTAAGAACAAATTTCTTCTTGTTTCTAACTAATTTTGTTATATATGGGATGGTTTGTACAAGTTACCAATTTTATGTTTTATGATGAATGTGATAAGGTGGTCACTTTAAGATCATTGGGGGAGGGTCCCCTGTGGTATAATTAGGAGGTCTTTATTTGTGAGTATCCAGTCGAGATAATACTTTCTTTTGATGAGAATTACTCACTCTAGTGGGGGATTTTATATTTTGGGAGAAGCCATGTAGGTTAATGGGCAGAGGATTCATCTGGTCAGAGTACTGGGACAAGTCAAGGTTAAAGTTACCTAGTGCAATTGTTTCTTGAGGGCAGTTTGAGGTAAGCCAGCTTAGGGTTAGCTCCACTGTTTCTAAGTTTTTCCCTGGTGGGATGTAGACTACAATTAGATTGATAGTCTTTTTGGTTGTTTAGGCATATTTTAGGGCAAGTAGTTCCATATTAGAGACCTTGGGGGGTTGTGTTGGATTCATAATGATATTCAGTGTATTTCTAAACATTACTGCTATTCCACCACCTTTTTTCTTTATCCGATCAACTCTAAGTATGTTGTAGCCAGGCGGAAGAATTTCTTCATCCTTAGTGGATGGTTTGAGCCATGTTTCAGATAGACATAAGATTTCTGGGAGATGTGTGGCTATCATAGCATACATATACACAGACAGATAGACAGATAGATATTCCAACTCTAAGATTGCATACTAGTGGAAAAATGGCATATTGCCATTCCCCAATCTCACACAGGTAAAAGATGACATTTTTCAATTGGCTGAGCAATATTTTTGACAGATCTTTCATTCAACAGATCATGATACAACTGAAATGTTCAACAAGCTGTTTGTTTGATCATGGAACCCAAATACCTGTGTGTGTGTGTGTGTGTATATATATATATATATATATATATATATATATATATATATATATATATATAGATATATATATATATATATATAGATATATATATATATATATATAAAATGTATGCGAGTATGTGTGTGGGGGGGTGTGTGAGCATGTACATACACAGTCACATTTTTTTATATAAATATATATATATCTGTGTGCACATATAGATATATATATATATATATATATATATATGGGTGTAGGGCAGGAAGCCGAAAGAACACTGCCTCAACACCTAGGAGATCGATGTCATAACAAAATCACCAATATTATCGTATTCTGTGCATGCACTGGGAATTACCCTGGAATGGAATAAACCAAAGGTAAGTGTTTTTGCAGGGGACAAACTCACCTGTGCCCTACACCCCCCACTAACTATATATACAAACTTCGAGACTGTACAATCCCAGGGAAAGAAAATATTCCCCTACCTAGCGATTGTCGATCTTGCACACCTGTTGACCACCTGTCTGTGTCGTCCAAAAGGTATCGATATCCTGAGTGTCAGGGCAATGATCATTCGACCTACTGCCTTACATTTTATTTTATTTTATTTTACATTTGTTAACTGGGCTAGTCTAGCTGGATATATTTCCATTTTGAGTAGAGGCCCGGGGAGAAAAGCTCTGGGAAAAGAAATTAATAATTAAGAAACTTCTAATAAATGCAACAGGTAATACTACATTAGAGTAAAAAAAGGGGGGGATATTTAACAAATAATATCAACATGGAGTAAGAAATTTATACTATGTACAACAAATAATAAGAACATGGAGTAATATTTACACAATAGTTTACTACCAAGCTAGATAGATTTCATCAGGCTGTTAATCTGAGATCATCATTCCAGTCTGTCTTACTTGGAATTAGCATATATCATTTGTTTAAAGTATTGGAAAAACAAGGCAAGAAGAGGAGCTATAAGGAGTAAAAAAGGGGAGAAAGAAATAAGTAAGTAAGAGAGTAGTGGGGGTTGCTGTAGGGGCAAAGGTAGATGATTAGTCAGGGTTGCTGCAGGGACATAACCAGTGTGTTAAGAGGTGTTTTTTGAGGTTTTGTTTAAAAAGAGGCAAGGAAGAAAGTAAAGAGAGGTCATAAGGTAGAAGGTTCCAGTTTTTACCCACTGTATTAGAAAATAGAGAATCGCCAGGCAGGTTGTTAGATTTGTTTATGCTAGCAAGGAATTTCTTAGAAGAGCGCAGAGAATTCAGGTTTTTGTAGGGGAGAATCAGATTGGAGAGTATAGGAGTGCTGTTGGGTTGGTAAAAGATTTTGTGGGTAATAGTAAGTTGGGAGATGGATCAGATGGATTTAAAGTTCAAGCCAGCCTAGTTACCTTAGATTCAGACAGTGGTGGGTTCTAAAGGGATTGCCAGTGGCAAATCTGGCGATGTTGTTATAGGAATGTGATAGTTTGATGAGATTATTTTTCTTTAGGTTAGTATATATGGGTGAAGCATACAGAAGAGTTGAGATTAAGTGGGAGTGAGCAATCTTGGTCCTGGCTGATGGAGTTAGGAAAGGTTTGATTCTATATAAGGAGCCTATTTTTCTGTTGACAGTTTTGATGGTGTTATTTATGTGGCTATCGAAAGTAAGGTTGTTGTCAGTAGTTACTCCTAACAGCTTAGTGGTGGTGTCTGGAAGTATAACAGTGCCATTGTTGGAAATAACTGAAAAGTCTATGGGGGGGACGGGACTTGGTGGTGGGCGTAAAGAGAAACATCTTAGTTTTTTTAGCGTTTAGGAGGAGGCAGCGTTTGGTAAACCATGTTTCTACAGTATTGAATACCGTCTGAGTTAGAGAATGTAGTTCAGAAAGGGAGTCTGATGAGCATACTAGTGTTGAATCATCAGCATATTGAATGCAGGTGGCTTGAGGGATTGCTATGTGGAGGTCATTAATAAATAGTGAGAAAAGAAGTGGTCCTAATATAGAGCCTTGAGGGACTCCAAGGGAGACTGGCAGAAGGGAAGAGATGTTGTTTTGCCAGAGAACTGCTTGTTGCCTATTGCTAAGGTAGGATTTGAACCATTTAATAGTTTGACTGTCAAAGGAAAGGGATTCAAGAATGTTGATGAGAAGGGCATGATTGACCATGTCAAAAGCTTTTGAAAGGTCGATAAACAGAGCAGATGAGAGATAGTTCTTATTGCGGTTTTTATTGATGGTATCTATAAAGGATAGTAGGGCAGTTGTTGTACTATGTGATGGCCTAAAGCCATGTTGGCAGTTGGCAATTATGTTGTGTTGAGATAGATGGTTTATTAGTTGTTGATGAATACATTTTTCCATTATTTTAGCTAAAGGTGATAGAAGAGCTATTGGCCTATAGTTAGAGTAATCTTTTGAGTTGCCTCCTTTATGAAGGGGAATAATGTGGGAGATTTTCCAGATATCAGGAATGGATCCCTCCTGTATGGTTCTGTTAATGAAGATGGATATAGGGTAGGCAATTACCTTAGCTGCTTTTTGCAAGTATTCTGATGGAATTTGGTCAGCAGAGGGAGTACAAGGCTTAAGTTTTTGGATGAATTTGTAGATGAGAGTAGTAGAGATGGGTTGTAGTTTAAATGTAGATACAGTAGACAATACAGTGGTGGGAAGGCTTGAAATGTCTGGGATTAGCTGATTGGCTAGTGATTGAATGGTCTCTGTGAAGAAAGTATTACAGACATTTGCAGTTTGAAGGGGGTTATTTGGATCGGCCTCAAGAGTAGTAGCTGTATGAGAGTGTCCTGGGGAAAGGAGTTTGTTAATCGTGGACCAAAATTTCTGGGGATTCTTTTGATGAGTTTGCTGAAGATTGCAGTAGTAGTTCTTTTTATCTGTAAGTATAGCCTTTTTTGTGCTATTTCTCAACTGCCTAAAGTTTGTTGATCAGAGATATTTTTGTTAGCCCTCCACTTAGCCCAAGATTTGTTCCTTAGTAGAATTTTCTGTCTGGTTTCTTTAGAAAGCCAGGGGGCTGGTTTGGATTTCATCCTGATGGACCATTTAGGAGCATGCTTATCAAGGATGGATAAGAATTTAAAGTTTAAATATTTGATAGCATCTTCAAGTGGTAGAGTTTTTAATGGGTTCCAGTTACAGGCATTAAGCTCATTTTGGAATGATTCTGGGCTAAAGTGTTTACTGGAGCGTGCAATCCTAAAGGTGGGAGGGTTAGTCAGATCATGTTTTTGTCTGATGATGTAGGTCAAAGCATGACCACTTACATTATCAGGTAGGGTTCCTACGTTATAAGCTTGTTCATGTCTATTTATAAGTATCCAGTCAAGGGTGCTCTCTCTTTTATTCGGTTTGTTAATTCTGGTTGTTGAGGTGATAGTTTGTTTAAAGCCATGGAGGTTGATATGGGAGGTAGGAATATCTGCACTGATACCTTTCCAGTCAGTATTAAAATCACCTAGAAAAAGAAGTTATGTTCTTACCATAACGTTCCATGTGAATTGTTCATCTCGCCTTTGTTCTTACACACGAGTTCGGAGCCGATCCTCTGCTCCGAGTCGGCCGCTTCACAAGCTCTGCATCTGAAAGAAAGATCGAGGCACAGTCTATATCCCATTATCCTCCTCTACCATACCTCAGATCTAGTTTGCAAGAAAACCCCAGAAAACAGTACTCAAGACTGTGTCTGATTCTCATACAGACAAACCTACTAGAAACTGAATACTATAAGCACCACCCCCAGATAGGCAAAAAGAGAATAGGCTGCTTACTGAGGACTTGGTAAAGAAGGCCATTTAGACAAACCAATCAGACACTAGTCATTCCCGTTCCTCCAGAACGTGGTGGGGGATGGAGGGAGGGGATTGTAAGAACAAAGGCGAGATGAACAATTCACATGGAATGTTATGGTAAGAACATAACTTCTTTATGTGAAATTGTTCGATCTCGCAGTTTGTTCTTACACACGGGTAGAGTCCCTAGCTCCGTTACCATGGGTGACTTATGGAAGAACGTTCCTGAGTACAGTGGAACCAAATGCTGCTCTGTCCTTGGAGGACTTGTCAACTTTGTAATGAATGACAAAAGTATGAGGTTTTGCCCACGTAGCTGCTGCACAAATAGTATCCAGCGGGAGAAGAGCGGCATGGGCAGAAGACGTAGAGACAGCCCTGGTAGAATGAGCCTTAGGCTTGAATGGAAGTGGTTGCTTTGAGGCAGAATAAACAAAATTTATGCAGTCCGAGAGCCATTTGGATAATGTCCGCTTGGTCACTGCCATGCCTTTCTTATTTTCTGCAAAAGATACAAACAGTTGGTCCGATTTTCTATAGTCTTTTGTCCTGTCCAGATAAAATCTCAATTGTCTATGCACATCCAACTTGTGTAGCATGTATTCCAATTGGTTTGAATGATTTTTGAAAAATGTGGGTAGTTCAATGGATTGATTTATGTTAAGAACTGAGCATACCTTCGAAAGAAAGGACGGATTAGTACGTAAGGAAACTCTATCAGGGTGAAAAATCATGTATGGCGGTCTGACTGACAGTGCTTGGAGCTCTGAAATTCTCCAAGCCGAAGTAATAGCGATGAGAAACAAGGTCTTCCATGACACACATTTAATTGAACAGGTTGACGCTGGTTCAAAAGGTGGAAGCATAAGCTGAGACAACATCAAATTCAAATTCCATGGGGAGATCGGTTCACAAATGGGTAGTCGGAGGTGGAATGTACCTTTCATGAATGCTCTACAAAGCCTGTGAGACATGATTGAAGAATCCCCTTCACCTACATGAAAATTTGATATGGCCACTAACTGTATGTACCCTTATCGTAGAAGTAGAGGCTCCTTCGTGAAACAGTGTAGATAAAAATTCTAGAATTTTGTGTATCGGGGCTATCAAAGGGTCTAAACCTTGTGTAGACACCCAGCAAGCAAAACGTTTCCATTTGCTCTTGTATAGTTTCCTGGTAGCAGGTTTGTGAGAAGAAAGCAGAATGTGCTGTACTGAAGGAGACAAAAACTTTGACCTGGCTAAGTTGGGAAGTGGAGCAGCCAAGCTGTCAATTTGAGGGATCATAGGGACGGATGAGGAACTCCCGACGAGTGAGTCAAAAGGTCTGGCTCCGGGTCCAGAATCCATGGTTCCTCCATCAGGTGGGCATGAAGAAAGGGAAACCAGATCTGTCGAGGCCAGAATGGTGCTATGAATATGATTGTCCTTTCCAGGTTCCTGGCTTTCTGTAGAAATTTGGGAATCAAGGGCACAGGAGGGAAAGCATATAGGAGACCCAGGGGCTAATCATGCACTAGTGCGTCCCTGGGGGCATCCCCGGGGGAAGAAGGGCAAAGTAGCTTCTGCATTTGGCATTCAAGGGGGCTGCAAAAAGGTCGCAGCAAGGCTGGTCCCATCTGCGGAAAATTCTTTCCGCCACTAGGTTGTTCAGGGACCACTCGTGAGGTAACAGGATGGCTCTGCTCAACCTGTCCACAATGACGTTGGATGACCCCGGGATGTGCGTTGCTATCAGAAAGCGACCTGTGGACGCCGCCCATTGCCAAATTCTCAGGGTCTCTCTGCATAATGGATAAGATCTGGTTCCACCCTGCTTGTTTATATACTGACATATTGTCCGTCTGAACTGCCACTGTTCCCAGAGGTAGAGAGTCGTGAAAGTGTTGCAACGCTAGGAACACTGCTCTCTGCTCCAGAACATTGATATGCAGGTTGTACTCTATCTTGGACCACTCTCCTTGGACTGTTCTCCCCTGAAAAAGCCCCCCCCCACCCGATCAGGGAAGCGTCCGTGGTTATGGCGGCTATAGGACTGGGTAATACAAACGGACAACCCGTCGTTAGGTCCTGGCTGTTTAGCCACCATTGAAGATCCCGCTTGCAAGATTCCATGATCGAAATGTGGTGAGACAGAGGGAGTTGTTGGAACGACCACTGCGTGAAGAGTAGCCACTGGAGGATTCTGATGTGCATCCTGCTAAGGGGAACTGCAATCAACGTGGCTGACATCAAGCCCAGTACTTTTAGCACTTGTGCCGCATGAACTTTTCTGCTCCGAATCAGAATAACGACCTGGTCTTTGAGGGTTGATACTCTTGTTTGTGGGAGTTTGATTAGTCTTGTAGTAGTGTCTAATTCCGCCCCTATGAATGAAATATGCTGTGAGGGCGATAAGGCAGATTTTTTCGAAACTGATAGAAATCCCTAAATGGGAACTAAGGTTGATCGTGTATTCTCTGGCTTGCAGTAGACGATGCCTGGTGGTGGTGGTGAGAAGCCAGTCGTCCAGATATGGAAACACCTGGAATCCCATCCGCCTCAGGTGAGACGCCACTACTGCCATGCATTTGGTGAACACCCTGGGGGCTGAGGTGAGACCAAAGGGCAGTGCTCGAAACTGGAAATGACTGGCTCCCAGCCAGAAGCGCAGATGATCTCGGGAAGCTCTGGCCATTTTGATATGGAAGTAAGCATACTTGAGATCTATACAGCACATCCAATTGTCCTTCTGTAGAAATGGAAGGATCGATTGTAATTGACCATCCGGAATTTTTCCTTCTTCACGAAGTTATTGAGTTTGCTGAGGTCCAAAATTGGCCTCCAGTCCCCTGTTTTCTTTGGAACTAAAAAGAACCTTGAGTATGTTCCGGATCCTATCTGGTCCGCCAGGACTGGTTGGATGACTTTTTTCGAGCAGCCTTTTTATTTCTACGGCTGCTTGATTTCGCAGACTGGGTGGAACATCTGGAAATCTCCTTTGATGGGGGGGGGGTTGTGATAAAGGGAATATTGTATCCTCTGGTTACTATGCTTTGTACCCAAGAATCCGTTGCAAGACTTAGCCAGGCGTCTGGGTATAAAGCTAAGCGATCCCCGACTGCCTCCAGAGTATGGACAGTCGGGCCTCCCTTCAGGAGTGCAGGAAGGGCTTCCCAGGAACGCTATCCCTGTCGCCCTGGTTCTGCGGACCCCCTCTGCTGCCTGGGCGGCATCTTCCATTTCTGCCTCCTCCTCTGCCTCTGGTGGGTGCATCGCTCTGTGTGGGCTGGTAAGATCCCTGAGTTTTACGGAACCACATTTTTCCACCTCTTTGCCCTTTGGGGTATGGTCTGGTCGGAGTGGAAAAACGGACCCCTATGGCAGACAGGGTCTTACCTTCTTGCTCACACCGAGTGAGAGTCTCCTTTACTTTGGGACCAAACAGGGTGGCACCATCAAATGGGGCATTGGTAAAGGAAGATTTGAAGGCTTCCGCAAAGGAGCAAAGGCACATCCAGGATTGTCTCCGTAGAGCAATCACTGAAGCTGCAGCCCTACTTGATCTTTCGGCTGCATATGAAATGAGCCTCATGGATGAGTTTACTATCGACGTGAGGGTGTTAAGTTGTGCTGTTACCTTTTCGGAGACAGCAGCATCTGTGTTAAATGTAAAATGCGTGCGGTAGTTCAGCGAACGCATGGAAAAAGTTGCTGAACTGAAAACGCACTTCCCGTATCTGTTCATAGTCCTGGAATCCTTATTAGGAGGATGAACAGAGGAAGATGACTCTGACATTTCCTTCTTCGTGGCTGCCGCTACCACCACAGCATCCACTGGGACTCCTTTAGTAAGGTAAGCCTCGTCTCGGGGAGCAGTAATGTATTTGTTCGGCTTCCTAGGGACTGGTTCCACTGTATCTGGGGTCTCCCACGCCCTTCGAGCTATCAGTTCCATCAGTTCATCGAAGGGCGGGGTCACACAGGAGGTAGAAGATTGAGCCCCAAATGCCTTCAGCAACACTGATTCGTCCTCAGTGGGGGCAATGGTCTGCCAATCACCCCTCTGTTTCAAGATCTCCAGAATGTCAGCAAGGGAGACATCCTCTGAGGGGGACCCCTCTGGTTCCTCCAAATCGGTGTCTGATGTGAGTGATTCTTGTGGAGAATCAATGTGCCTCCTCTTGCACAGTCTTTTCCTCGGGACTTCATCAGAAGGGGCATCTGGTGAGGCTTCCGAGGAACAAGAGACACCCTCTGGGGTTGACTGAGGCACTGGGTCTCTACGCTTGGTTGGGATCGCTGGTACAGAATCAGAATGCGGCCCTTTAGGGGAAGGAGAAGATGACTCCGATGAGGTGAATGTCTTTTCAGACAAGATCTTCCTCATAACGTCGAAGGCACCGGAGCCACGGGCCGAGGACTCCACCGGATCCGAAGAACATGATAGTTTCCCCGAGACCGGAACCATGGACTCCGACCCCGAGGACAGAGCCGAACTAATCTGAGCCGAGGCCCTGAGAGGAAGAGTTGGAACCGAAAGATTGGTTTGACTCTCGGCCCCGGAACCAAGGAGAGATCGTCGGCTTCGTGACTCCTCGATGGGCTCCGAGGGAGTCGAGGTCAGTGGTGCCGATCGCACAAAAGTAGGCTTCGGCACCGAGGGTTCTACGATCATCACTTCCTCTTCTGCCAGCTCAGAAGACTCGAAGGGTCTCGGAGGAGGATCTGCTGGAGATACAGGGAGGGCTTCCAGTTTCGAGACCAACTGGGATGAAACCGCAATTAATTTGGAAAGAGCCGTATTCTCCATGAGCTTCTGTACCACACGATCCACATCAATATCCGATAAGGGTCTGGAAAAACGGGTTGAAGGGGCCGAAGATGTCACCGACCGAAGGATCGATGGTGGAGGAACCTCCGACACCAGCTCCAAGACCTGGGGCTCGATAAGAGATAATCACTCGGTGCTCGGCCCCGAGGTCTGTGGAGCCGGTGACCGAACCTTAGAAGACGTGCTTGGAGCAGATGACCTGGGCTCTGACACCTTCGAAGTCTTTTGCCCCTTCGAAGACTTAGATCTCTGATCAGCCTTTTCCAAGGCTTCTTGAAAATCAGGCTTTAATAAGCCCCTCTCTATCAGCTTTCTGCGCCTTTCCATCATGACCCTTCCACTGAAGGAATGACAAATAGAGCAGTCCACCTGCAGGTGGAGAGGGCCAAGACAGTATACGCAGGAAGCATGGTTGTCAGTGATGGACATCTTCTGTCCACAATGACACCTTTTAAAATCCAGATTTAACTTTTTTCAGACATAGCTGAAAAGAAACACTTTACTAAGCAATCAAAGGTTATAACAATAATTATATAACTCTAGGTTACTAATGATTATGAACAGTCCTAATTAACTATAGATATATGAATATAAGACTATGATATATAAATATATATATATATATATATATATAGGAATAACGAGTAAATATCAAACACATAACTATTAATTAGCTAAATACTAGGAGAAGGTTTACTAAGTTCTAGTACTACTAACTGTCAGAGCCCTGACAGAAAAAATAGGCCCAAACCCAACATTATTTGTATAAATCTCTAAAGATAATTAAACCTGACTAAATACACACACACACACACACACACACACACACACACACACACACACACACACACACACACACACTAATCTAATCTAATCTAAGTATAATACTAGTATGTTTTAAACAATTCTAATATTAGCAAAAAATTTAGAAAAATACCAAAATTGTTAACTGGCCCAAGCTCTCTCGATGCGATCAGCTGCAGCGGCAAACTAGATCTGAAGTATGGTAGAGGAGGATCATGGGATATAGACTGTGCCTCGATCTTTCTTTCAGATGCAGAGCTTGTGAAGCGGCTGACTCGGAGCAGAGGATCGGCTCCGAACCCGTGTGTAAGAACAAACGGCGAGATCGAACAATTTCACATTAACTGTTTCTTGGGGGTAAGTTGAGGACATCCAGCTTAGTATAGCTTCTATTGTATTGACATTATTACCTGGTGGTAGGTAGATGCAGATGATATAGAGTGATTTGTTAGGGTTGATTTGGAGTTTGGTGACCAGGACTTCTGCATTACTATCTAGAGGTTGGTTATAAGGAAGGAGGAGATTTGCATTCCATCTTTGAAAAGAACTGCTACACCTCCCCCCCCCTTGTGTTTTAGTCGGTCTTATCTGAGTATGTTATACCCCTGTGGAGTAATTTCTTCGTCTTTGGTCCCTGGTGTCAGCCAGGTTTCTGTCAGGCAGAGGATGTCAAAGGAGTGAGTATCTACACGGGCTTGGAGGTGGGTTACTTTATTGTTAAGACTGCGGATATTCAGATGTCCTGTAAGGGGAGAGTTGGGGAGTTTAGGCTAGGTAGCAGCATTTGCAGGGCCAGGGTTAGGGTGGGTGTCACCATCAAGTAAGGAGAGATTGAGTGGTTTAGTTGTAGAATTATATATAAGGTTAGTTAGATATTTTACTTGTTTTATAGTGTGTTTGCTATATTTAATGTGGAAGAGTCTGTGGTATTTGGGTAGTAGGTAGCTGGGAATGGAAGTGATATTAGCCTGACTGTCAATGAGTATAGAAGTTTGTATTGCTGTTTGTTTTAAAGGGTGGTTGAATTGGAAGTAGTGTGTTTTTTCAAAGGAGGTGAGGAGGTAGGTGGAGGTGAGGGTGGTAGAAAGTATAGTTAGGAATACTAGTTTGGGTAGAGTGGTTGAAGTCATCTTCTTGAGATAGATTATAAAAAGTGTTACTGAGTTGGGTTAGGATTAGTAAGAGGTGGTAATTTAGATAAGGAGATTGTAGAGGGGAGGGGGTTAAAGTCTATTAGGTGACAGAAAAGGGGTATGCTGATGTATGGAAGAGAGGATAAGAATACTAGATTTAAAATAGTATGGGTGTGTTTAAGTGTTAAATTGGAGGGTGAGTTGGATTGGAGGGAAGGATAAGAGGGAGTGGCCAAAGAAGTATAAGTGTAGGACTACTGGGGGTGGGTGGGAATTGGGGGTAGGGTAGGGGAGCGGAGTGAGCCCACAGGGCGAACGGAGTGGGATACAGCAGAGAGGCTGAGAGGCAATCAGTTATACAGTGAGGCAGTAATTCTACAGGCTCTGAGTAAGTAAGGTGCACTTATTGTTTATTTACTTAACATAGGACATTAGAGGGAGAGCTTTTAGTATGGATGTGTAGGGGAAGGGTAAAACTAAAGAGTGCTATAGCAGAAAAAAAGTAGGGTTATGTAGAGA
Source organism: Protopterus annectens (assembly GCF_019279795.1). NCBI lineage: Eukaryota > Metazoa > Chordata > Ceratodontiformes > Protopteridae > Protopterus > Protopterus annectens. The sequence goes on from NW_025049796.1 coordinate 12,266, forward strand.
GTTAACTAACAGGAGTAGTAAAAGATAGTAGAATAGGTTGTCAGGTTAGGTGTATTTGAGGCTAACAAGGTGAACTCCTATTTAAAATTATCAATCGGGGGTGGGGGGTATTATTTGAAGCCAGAGTACTACCAGGGGTAACAGAGAGCAAGTCCCCAGGGCTAGTGGAGTTTCGAAGGCAGTAAGAAACAGCTTTACATGCATTGCAGACTGCTGCCCTCTGGTGGAATATATAGGATTTACAATTAAAAGTCACTAAGCATTGGAGGTAATGCAGGACAAGTAAGAATTTGGTATTTGGCCTATGGGGTAGGTTGGCGGGTGTGCAGGCCCTTACAAATAGTACTACAATCGTAGGTAAATACCTAAAATAACTATAGGCAATCACCTACTCTGAGAGGCTGAGCAAGGAGAGACTGGTAGTTCACGTAGGGCTCTCCAGCTGGATATTTCCTCTGGTTCTGTTTGGAATTCTTTACCTTGCTAGGTTAAGGGACAGCCAGTAACTCAAGCACATCCATATATACAGACACACACACGTGTGTGCTGTGTGCGAACATCCATAAAATTAGCTGTAGAAAGCTTCACAAATGGGTGCACAGAAAAAAAAATGATACCAAACAAAAAAAAAAAAAAAAGAAAAAAACACCAGTACCAGCCAATTGTCAGAAATATACAAAACATTATTTAAAGGCAATCTCCTACCACATCAGAGCTGGGTTTTGCCACCTGGCTTTTACAGTGTTGTGGGGACTGTTATAAATCACAGGAATATATAGCAAATCTAAAACTCACAAGACCATATAAGACCCAGTAAATGAAGCAAAATAATAAGCTACTAATAAAATGCATATTTAAAATATAAAACTCCATGCGACATACATTAACTAAAACAATGAGTAACAATGTGGTCACACAGACAAATCAATCAGTAAAAACTAAAAGAAAAATCTAGCCAAGCTAGACTTTCCACTCTGTGACTCCTTAAAACCTCTTTCATCAGAGGTAACATGGGATATATGGCAAATGATCCCTTAAAGGGGCACTATGTCGTTTCAAAAATCAGTTTCTTGCCTCGGACCGAAGCTGAAAACATTGACACCCACTTATCTAATCACCTCCCCCTTTGTGACATCATGCATGATGTAACTGTGTCCCTACCCACAGCATCAATTTTTTTTAAATGTGTGTAAATCTGTAGTACAGTCTTGTTTTTGCTCCCTGAGGAATTAGATACCAGCATTTGCGTTCCAGTACTGCTTAAATTTGCGATTGCTATCATCTAGTGCTAGGAGTGACGATGATTACATTCAAGCCAGAGTTTTAGAAAAACATAACCCTTACTGCAAGCACTAGTTATTGAACCATTCCTCATGTTGTCATGGAATATAGTCGGATCTGCCTCTCAAGATACATGCCTTTGCACCTCACTTAA
>NW_025049797.1:0-13155 GCF_019279795.1 Protopterus annectens
CTGCATGCCATGTATATTGACCGATTCCTCCACAACCTGCTAAAGCAGGAAGTATGTGTGCAAATGCACAAATAGTAATTGATAAATCCCTCAAAAGAGTAAAAGCACACATATTGCCCAGTAAACATAGAAAGTTAATAGCCAAAACAGGTAATGCATTAGCATGAATTAATGAAGGGTAGAAGTCTGAAAAGCAAATGTAAGCCAACATTCCCTTTACAGCAGTGCATATTGTCAAAGCTGCAAAATAATGGGAGGAATAAATAATAAATTAGGGACATGTCTGGCAAATTGCCCTCTCACACTTATAAAATTGATAGAAAACAGGGATATGTATTAGTAGGAGTCCCTGAAGGACAGAGGCCTGAAAGCCAAATGAATGCTATTATTTCAGGATTGCAGTCCTCAATGAGTTGTAAGAACACCACAAGACTCACTTATATAACATAATATTATAATAATAATATAAACATTTTTTTCAAGCCTAAGGAATGTTTAAGTGTAGCCCTAAGTGGCTGTGCATGTTGAAAGCCCTCCATTTAGCATAACTTAAACATTCCCTAGGGAGACAAATGCAAATACACAGAAAAATTTACCAAGCCAAGATAGTGTAGTGGTTAAAAGTCTTGGCTTTTACATGCAAAGAGTGCTCATGGTTTGAGTACCAAGACAGGCAACTTATTTTCTATTTGTGAAAGTAGTGTTAAAATTATTTTAGTAAACATAAATTATGTAGCAACTGTTTTTTATCAACCAGGGTAGTGTAGCAGGTCCAAACGTGAGATGTCAGTATAGAAAAGATGTGAAACCCCCATATAAACACAAGTTCCCCATACAGTATAGTCACACAAGAATATAATTTAATGAATGCACATGGGGGATGTCATGGAAGGTAAACATAAAATTATAATAGTTCAATAATGACGAATCAGTCCCACAACCTTGATACTTTATAAAATGAAAGGTGAGCAATTATAAGTAGTGCTCAGCTATGCTATGCAGGTGTAAGCATTGTTTAAATGTAAATACTAAGCAATAAGTAGCCCAGCTAAGTGGATTTGTGCATTGGTAAGCAGTGCTCAACATCTATCCCTTTAAGCACTGCCAACCTTAGCTAAGCATATTTGTGCGTCATTTAGCTTAGCTCAGCATATTCAAAACAGTCCAATGATGGAAAGGCCAGGAATTTGGCTCTATTTAAACCTCGCAGGAGGGAATACAACCATTACCATTTGTAGGTCACCCTTGCAGGCACTATGACTAGCATGGGAGGGTCACTTCTTTATGGTTGCAACACTGACGCATTCAGGAGTCCAGGGTCATGGTTGGACTCCTAGTGAAAGACCATGAGGAGAGACTGCTGCAGGTCCAGTACCAGGGCTCCCAAGACAAAGCAGAGGCCTGGGAACATCGTGACATGTGATCTCACCAGTGCGTGGCATCCCTCAAACTGGTGAGCAGGTCCGGCACCATTTCACTCACCTCAAGCTTAAGAGGGAGCTCTTGGACCAATGGACCCAAGACACACGGTCACAAAATGTCCCAGAAGTGTATAAGTAGCAGTATGAATTAGTGTTCACCAATGTCCAGCCTGCATATGTGATTGATAGGTATGCCATAAATGTTTCTTTTATCGCCGGCACAGCTGCCGAAGAGAGGCTAATGAACATAGATGCTGCTGGGTGCCAGCAGGTTGCTACGGTTGCGACTCGAGGCTGGTGAGTACAAATCTAGCTTGCAGTATTCAGGGCAAATAAATAGAAAGGAGGAGAATGTCAACTGCCAGTAGGTTGAAATGTGTACCGTGGGTAATGAATAAATGGACATTAGCAGAGTAATACTGATGTACAGGATATCTATCAATAAAAGTGCCAATAACCTTCAATAAAACTAAAAGACTGTTGTGTTTAATTTGGTATGTGGTGGTATGAATCAAAATGTGTACAAGTTCTGCACAGCAACTATGTCTCTGACTGCATGAATTAATTGAGGGGTCATCTGACAAAAGAATGTGGAGCTGTAAAACAGGAGATCAACTATATGAAATGTTCCATGCACCATGATCTGATCCCTGAATAGTAATGTGTAAACTATTATACTGTATCCCCTACAGCAGTGCTTAGTGATAACCATTGCTTTCCAGATAACTTGACCGCGCCTTAGCAATATATCAAAGTATTAATACATAGTACAAGAACTATCTGCCATGCATGAATGTCAGAATTATAAGGTCAGATTGTCCAACCAAGAGAGTATTAGGCAGAAAACAAGCAAGGAGCAGCAGATCCTCAATAGCTCATTGTGTTGAAATGCAACCATGTAGTACCTTTTTGCACAAACAGGCATGGTTTGAATCCCGGGAGTGATAGTAAGCTGTATGCATAATTTCACCCAAGAATATGTGTAAAAACAGTCAGGTAGTGTTAACAGAAAATACCTCCACAGGTCTGCCTGATAAGAAAATGTTTCTGTTAAAGCTCTCTAAGAAGGCTGTTAACTTCAATACACTGTGTACAACACTTCCACTGTCCAACCCCAAGGCTGCAAATGACAGCAAGATAAGTACATACATCAAGCAGTTTCCCCCGATAAATGTCCCTCAAGTGTCATGCTGTCATGGCTAGTGGTCACTGCTGCCAATACCCAGGGTGACAGATAGAAATCCAGATGGAGTATGGCAGTAGCACACACACAGCATGAGTGCAGGGCACCCCTGTCAATGTCACATATGTAACCTTGAATATGTGAATATGTGTAGAAACAGTCAGGTAGTGTTAACAGATATTCCCTCCACAGGCCTGCCTGATAAGGAAATGTTTGTATTAACTTTAAGAAGGCTTTAGTAATACACTGTGTACAAACATTCCACTGCCCAACCCCAAGCCATAGTTAGATGTAAAGTGAGGTTATACCTGGAGAGTAATGAGTTGAGTAATGATCAGTACAGTTATGAACAATCGAAGACTATCCAGTTGTTAATTGACATCTCTCTCTCTCCCCCACACTATCTGCCCCAATAATTCATACACATAATCAATGGATATGTTGTCCTCTAAAACTACTATTGGGAAGTTTGTCCTATTGTTCTACAAATATTGAATCATTTGATTATTAATGTTCCCCGTTCAAATACTGTCACTGGTGGCCTGTTGATATCAATGTAATCTGCATGCCATTATGATGCCTACTGTTTTTCCATTTATGCATGTGTTCTGTTTGACATGCACCTGTTTCAAATCTGTTTTGGGTTAACTGGAACACACATGCATGCTGTTAAAACTAATTTTGAAATGTTTTGTCAATAACTAACCGACATATCTTGTAAAACTTCAACACCATAGCACATCTAAGAAGGCAGATCCCAGCAGATCTGCCTGTCCCACCTTATCTGGTTGTGGCACCAGGAACCAGCATGTCTGAGACCCAACTCAGGACCTCCTTGCCCGCTGGTCCTTCACCACCTTTGGGTGGAACTGCCTCAGGGGATAGGGCCCATCCCCCCTGGGAGCAGGTTCAGACAGAAAACCATCACCCATAGCCAAATCCCCAAGATTTCATAGGTTTATAGATTAGTTCTAAGCTAACTGCCCTTGCGAGCCATTTTAAGCCTAGCCAATTATCCCTTGTGAGACTCAAACCCTGCACCTTGTGTTTGTAAGGCAAACACCTTAACCATTAGGCCACCCTCCCAACCATAGGTCCATCCAAAAGGAGTTTGGTGCACAGCTGCATGAGATTGAGGACTGCCTGGTGCATCTTAAGGGTCAGCCTGTCCCTCCTGTCCATGCCCAAGCACAGCCACCTTTGGGGCGATGAAGGTGCAGTGGTGACTGCCAATGGGTGGGGACCTCAGTCCCACTATAACCATTTGGGGGCCCATAGGCATCTGATTCCCAACCACCTCCCCCTCCAAGGTGTTTACTCCCCACATGTGGTATATACTGCCCCTGTCTGCAGTCTTGTCTCTCTTCCTAACCAACTTACCTCCCCAAATATACCTACTATCCTTCACCAACATCCCACTCTCACCTTAAATAAAAGGGGGGACATCTGTTCCTCCCCCCAAAAAATTAAGTCCCATACATAGCTGCCCATTTTGCACACGTGTCCACTGGACACGTAATCTGGTCCAATTGGCTTGACAACACATTACTGTTGTCCTCACCACTCTCTCATAGGTTTGAGTGTCCAAATCCCCCTCCAAATTCTGTAGACATTCACAGCTGTTGCTGTAGAAGAAATGGACAGCTATTGACCAACCCTACACCTGTCCTGCACATCCCTAGCTACCTTTCATACTGTACTTCCCTCTGCATTCCCCTTTTTTCACCACTTTCCAATCACCCCTTTTCTTTTCTTTTAAAGAAATTAGCATGGGGGTAAGCAGAAATAAGTGGCAATAAGTGAAGCTAAAATGGATTAACCATAGCTTGGCTTCACTTACCACCATGCAAACCCACTCAAACCTGCTTATAACTGCTTAAAAGTGCATTAATCACTCTGTATCCATCAGACCTTGTTCTGCCCAGCAACAAAATAGTCAGCCCTACCAAATTTTGAACCTAGGATGCTGTGCATTATAATCACAGCAGCATTCCACTACACCATCTAAGTTGTGAGAAATTGTAATGCTTTAAAAAACATATCATGCATTCTGGTCATTTAACATTAAGGAAATAAGCATCAGTCCCAAGTCTGGAACCCATGGTTGTGTACACTATAGCCAGGGCAATGTACCAAACCAAAAGGAATTAATGTTGCTTTTTCAAACATATCATGCAATAGAGGCATACAACATAAGGAAGAAGGCTCTGTGGAATCATTCATGTGTTGTATATACTTATATTACATATACATACACACACACACACACACACACACACATATATATATATATATATATATATATATATATATATGTTGAAACACATATATGAAATAGTAGATACATAATATAGATACATAAATATATAAGGGAAATATATATATATATATATATATATATATATATATATATATATATATATATATATATATATATATACACATGTATATAACATGCAGTGCAGTCAGACCTCAGAACCATCCCTCTCAACCTCTTAGTGAAAGAAACCTGTACAAAGGCTGTAAAGGGGAGGATGGGCCACATAGGGACATATTTCAAATATCGTTGTTAGTGATGAAGACATTTGCTACAGCAACAGGGTGCATTTCGGCAGACAATTACAGAAGGATATGAGGATGGAAACTGAAATGTCATGTTATTATTTACTGATGTAAATCCTTGGATCATCACATTGATTTAACAGACAAATACAAATAAATTGTGGAACAGAACAAAAGTATGAGACAAACATCTGGACATTCTGTGAAAATCCTGGCAGTGGAGAGGTCTTTTCATAACCCTTTAGTGGAATGAGTCTGGACCAAGCCTGACAAAGTGGGGTAATAAAGGCATGAAAATAGGGACATATCCAACATACGTGAGTAGATAAGCTGAGAAAGTTGATTCTGTAACACTGTATGTCCTAACATATATTGACTGAAATATCACAAGTCTGGGACTCAATTGCTTCTCATTACTTAATGACATCAATCCCCATATCATCCCACTGATGTGTCAGGAATACACAACAGTCATGGGGACCAAACCAAAGATATCAGCCAGATAACTGAACATTCTACAAATGTGTGGACTTAACACAACATTAGGAAAACTACACTCAGCTACCAAGCAACATCCAAACTACAATCAGACTGACATAACACTACCCAAATCCAGCTCTGGGGCTGTACACATGCATTTGCACATATAACAGTCACTACGGGGATGTAACACTAGTGGAAAACAGACACTGGTTTGAAAGTGCATGGCCACAACCAATTGCACCACAGTCACAGCGACATACCAGTAAACAAACTGAATGCTACAGTATACTGACTGTGTGAGCAACAATATCCTTTTTGCCACTCACACATTACCCTACATATACTGCCCCAAGTCCCGGTGTAGTGGGAATCTGGAAGTGTTATGGGACATGTCATGGTCTGCCTGTACAAACATATGCAGGTGATAGGGAACCAGAAACTGGAGCAGCATGTATAGTCAGATAGAAAGGGCCCATAACACTCACATATACCCCCTGCCCTACCCAGCCCAAATAATGTGTACACACTACACTGCTACACAATCCTGACAGTCTGTTACAATGCCCAGACATACACAGATATCTCAAATGTACAGTTTTTCACAGAATGTATAGGCACATGACTTATATCTATGGCCGCTATGACATCACTGGGATGGTAGCAGGAATGAAGGCAATAACTAATGATACTATATACCTCTGTACCTCTTAGTGCATGACATCTGGACAAAGTCTGACACAATTGGGGGACAGAGGCCCAAACACAGGGGTATATTGGGGGCATATTGTTGCTATAAATCTAGACAGTTTCTGGTGTTACATGATTTGTTGTCACATATCTTTTCTGAGGGATATGAAGTCAGTAAAACCAATGGATGTTAGCATTTACTGACTGCATTCCCCAGAGTATCCTACTGATTAGGCAAGGACAACAGCTTTCTGGGGAACAGACCAAACATATGAGCCATGCATCTGGACAGTGTCTAGGCCTCTGGACAGTGTAGAAGTATGACTGCAGTCATGTAACAGAATGGAAATCCCATGACAGCTGCCAAGCATGTCACCCAGTACCTTACAAAGCACAGTAACACCAAAACGACACTCACCCACATTAGCTCTGGGCAATTACCCATGTATATTCAAACATAGTATGCAGAACAGGGATGGAACTGTAGTGAAAACCAGATAGTGATACAAAAATGTCCACCCAAAAACATTTGCACCACAGTCACAGCAACATACCAGTACCCAAAATGAACTCCAGAGTAGAATGACTGTCTTAACAAACATATCCTGATTGCCAGTCACACACTACACTGATATATACTGGCCAAAATCACAGTGTACTGGGAATCCTCAAGTGTTACAGGACATTTCACAGTCTGCCCCTACAAGCATACAGATCTGATAGACTGCCAGCAGCCATAGCAGCATGTCAGACAGGTAAAGGAAGTATGGCATTCACATCTAATACTCTCTCTACCCAGCACAACAACGAGCTACATGTAACACTGCTACACAATCTGGGCATTCTGTTCACAATGATCAAACATAATACATAGCTGTCATATCCAGAGATTTCCACAGAATTTCCAGAGTGTGGAAGCATAATCCTGCCACTGCTGCATACCATGGCCAGCAGTCTGCTTGGTCACTGGATAATAACTGTAGTGCACTCGGTAATTAATGATATACCATACCTCTGCACCTTGCAGTGCAGGACATCTGGACAATGCATGATGTATTTGGGGGCCAGGGGGGCCAGGAAGAGGGTTATATCACACATAATGGTGTTACAAACTGAAACAGTAGCCTGTGTTACACCCATTGTTGTAACATAACATCCCTAAAGGATATGATGTCTGGAACACCAATGGATGTCAACAGTTAGGGACTACAATCCTCACATTATCCTACCGACCCCACAAAAACAAATGTTGTTCGAGGAACCAACCAAACATAACAGGCAAACCTCTGGCCACTCTGTGGACAACATGGCAGTTGAGAGGTATGTCAGAGGCATATCACTTTCAGATGTCAAGTCACTCAGTAAATACATGTCCAGACAAACCCTGTCAATCTAGCAACCCTCCATATGTATAACAGCACTAATGACATGCAATCTGTACCCAATTCTGGAGCTTTGTACCCCATGTTGTTGGGCTGTCTCCACATATTCTGTCCTATGAAGTATTCCCACCTACTGTCTGTGAAGCTGTAGCCCCCCACACCTCTGTAATGTCCCCTTCACAGGCAAGGACAATGGGCAAGGCCCACATGAAAGACATCCCATATGTTGGAACTAGCAGCAGTGTCCAGGCCTACAACACAATACTATGCAGACATCTACATAGCTGTATGGCCTCATCAATGCCTGACAGGACAACATAAACCACCTCAAGGTAAGCTGAATGCCTGTGTTGGACAGCAGCAATACACAGCTACCATCATAGGTGGAAATAATCACAGGATGGGCCAAGAAGGAACAGGTGCCTCATTGGCAGCCATTTCACCTTGGTCTGCACAAGCAAATAAGGTCACAGGTGATATACCCTAAGGCTGTCTTTGAGTGCAAACTGTATACATCCACCAAGGCCAATCATTAAGCCTTTCAGACATGTCTGCAATTCGAGAGGCAACACACACACATCTGTTCTGTAGTGGTGGTCAGTCAGACAGAACATTGATAGAAAACAGGTTGTGCATTAGCATGAATGTTCTGAAGGATACAAGTCTGAAACTGGAATGTATGCCATTATGTCTTGACAGCAGTCCTCAATGACATGGCCAAAAACCTCAATACTCTCCATTTAATATAATAATATAATACTAATATGCAGTAGGAGATAAAAATATACAACTCAAATCCACAAACCAAAGTCGTGTAATAGTGAGAGTCCCAGCATTGCATGCAGGTTTACATGGTTTGAGTACTACAACAGGCAATCCAATTTTACATATAAAAGCAGTGTCAGTGTTAAAAGTACTATTTTCATATTAAAATATGTGGTCAGTTATTTTTGTCACCCAGGGTAGTGCAGCTGGTGTAAAATGGAAGTGTAAGTGCATATAACATGTGAAAGCAGCCATGTATACACATGTCCCGTACAGTATAGTTATACCTGTTGTTACTGTAATGAAAGTACATTTAATATTTTAAAAGAAATATATAAAAAATTACATATAAAAATATAATATAATATAATATATTTTATAATAATACAATGTAATATAATATCATAATTATGATATTATACTATAATAATAATAATAATAATATAATATAATAATATTATTATTATAATATAATATAATATAATATAATATAATATAATATAATATAATATAATATAATATAATATAATATAATATAATATATATAAAAGATATTTTATAAGAATGCACTGTGAGCAATGGTTAGCAATGCTCACCTATGCTTAGCAGGTTTAAGTACTGCTCAAATGTGAATGCTAAGCAGCAGGTAGCTCTGTTAAGTGGATTTGCACACTGGTACACTTTGCTAAGTGAAGTCAACATAGATTAAGCATCTGTCCATTTAATCATGTGTTGCCATCGCTTAACGTCACGCAAACCTGGACAAACATGCTTACAACTGCTTAAAACTGCTTTAATCACTTTGTTTCCATAAGCCACTGTTCTGCTCAGCAGCAACATAAAAAGCCCTGCCAAGTCTCAAATGCAGGGCCCTGTAGACAATAGTCAGAGCAATGTACCACTACGCTATTTGAGCTGTAAGGATTGCAGATGCTTTTTCAAACATATCATGCAGCAGAGTCATTCAACAGTAGAAAAAATATTCCATAGAATCAGTCAGCTTTTGTATATACATATGTATATATATATATATATATATATATATATATATATGTATGGAGATGCATATATATATAGAAAAATATATACATAATATAAATAGAGATATACAAATAAAATAGATACATACACACACACACACACACACACACACACACACACACATTTATATATATATATATATATATATATATATATATATATATATATATAAAGTAAAAAATGTATATCTATCTATATATATATATCTATATATATATATATATATATATATATATATATATAAAATGGGTCTACCTCAGCATAACAAAATTACATTTCAGCGGCGTAATTAGGCAATCTCTATTTCCGCGAAAGTGCATTTTTGCTGAAATGCACTTTTGCGAAAAGGCACCTAAGCGAACAGCAACGGGGGCTGTTTCTTAGATCTCTAGCACAGTAGGGATAAGAGAATATTCCATTTTCCTCACTGTAGTGCAATCTCAGAGTGAAAATATAAAAGTAGTAGGTGGCGCAGGAAGCATAAATATTATTAGTGTTGTGTTTTTTTTTGTTTTTTTTTATTTTGTTTGTTTTTGTTTAATTTGTTTTTCACAAAGGTGCACTTTCGCGAAAAACAGCTCGCCTTATTACGTTTTGATGGGTCAAAGTAGACCTTCATATATATATATATATATATATATATATATATATATATATATATATATATATATATATATATATCATGGAGTCATACATCACAGCCATACCTCTCAACCTCTTAGTGCAAGAAATCTGGCCAAAGACTGTCCATACGGTGGGGGGGGGGGATGATAGGCCCAAACTAGGGACATATTTTAAATATTCCTCTCATAAATGTAGAATGTTGCCAGAGTGATAGGGTTGATTTCACCATACATGTTCTGAAGGATGTGAATGTTGAAACTAAAATGTATGTCATCATTTACTGCCAGAAATACTCAGATAATCACAGTGATTTACCTGGGATATAAAAATAATGTATCTGTGGAACAGGCCATAAATTTGAGCAATAAACCTGGACATACTGAAACAATCCAGACAGTCGAGAGGTAGACCCAGAACCCCTTAATGTAATGAATCATGACCAAGCCTGACAAAGTGGAGGGAGAAAGCCATGAAAATAGGGACATATCGGAAATACTGGAGTAGATAAGCTGACACATTTGCTACAGTTACACCTTCATGTTTGTCCTAACATATATTGACTGAATTAGAACAAGTCTAACACTCAATTACTTCTCACTATTTAGTGACTGAAATCCTCACATCATCCCACTGATGTGTAAGAAATACACAACACTTATGCGGGCCAGGCAACAGTACATCCTACAAATATCTGGGCATAACATCACAATAACATCACATTTGGGAAACTACACTCAGCTGCTAAGCATGTCATCAAGCACTGTCCAAACTACAGTCAGACTGACACAACACTAACCCAAATCTGCTAGGGGGGAATTACACATGTGCTGGCAAATATATCAGGCACTACAGGGATGTAACAGCACTGAAAAACAGACACCAGTGTGAAAGTGCTTACCCACAACCAATTCCCCCACAGTGACAGAGACATACTGGTAAGCCAAAGGAACAGTACAGTATAAGGACTGTGTGAACAAAAACATATCTACATGTTTTCCACTCACACACTCCCTCTACATATAATGGCACAATTCACCGTGTAGTATGAGGCCTGACTGTGGTGTGATACATATCTCAGTCTGCCCCTACAAACATATATAGCCAACAGACCACCAGAAACAGGAGCAGCATGCACAGGTAGATAGAAGAGGAGCCATAAAACATACATCCACCCCCTCCCTACACAGGCCAAATAACATTGACATACTACACTGCTACACAATCCTGACAGTCTGTCAACAATTGCCAGAAATACACAGACCTCTCAACTGTACAGAGTCCCACAGAGTGTCCAGGCTTTCCCCTCATATAGAAGGCCTCTTCCACATAACATGTCTGGCAGTCTAATACATCACTGGGATAATATCAGGAATGTAGGCACCAAATAATCATATGCCATAGCTATCAACCTCTTACTGCATGACATCTGGACAAAGCCTGGCATAACTGGGGGACAGAGGCCCAAAAACAGGGGCATATTTGAAATATTGCTGTTATAAACTGAGAGAGTTGCTGGTGCAACAGAGTTAGCTGCAACGTATCTATTCTTTAGGATGAGGTCAGAAACACAAATGGATGTTAGCAGTTACTGACTGCAATCCCCAACAGTATGCTACTTATTTTCCAAAGACAGACAATGTCTGAGGAACACACCAAACATAGGAGTCCAAACTCTGGCCATTCTGTGGCTAGCCCTACAGTTGGGAGTTATGACAAACATATAACAGTGTCAGGGTTAAAATCATGCAGAAACTCCATGTCCACATGAACCCTGTTAGACTAGCATTAATACAAATGTATAACAGCAATACGTACATTTTGTCCCTATGTCTGGAACATTCACCCCCATTTTCTTGGCCTGTCTCCACAGACTGGGTTGTAAGTGGTATTCCCAAATACCATCTTTGATGTTGTTCACACACCTCCACGAAGTCGGCCTCACTGGCAAGGAAAAGGGCCTACACCCACATGAAGTACACAGTTATAGGAGTGTGCTGCCATGCTATTGGTTATATGAATAACAACACAGCTGTTTTGCATGCAATTAGCAAGTGGGGGACACCATTTGGTGCACAGGCCATCAGCTGCTTATGAGCATTACCTACAAAAGGCAAGCTACTGCCTATGTAAAACAGATGCACACCCTACATCCATGAGAGAGAGAGAGAGAGAGAGAGAGAGATACAGAGGCAAAAGAAAAAAAAAACAAAACAAGCAGGATATAACCACCTACACTTGGAAAAAAAAACAGGTGTGTCAAACAAATAAGTATGTAATGGATGCAGTAGGGGGTATGTAAGAATGGGAGCTAGGAAGTTTAACATATATGTCTCAACAAGACTTACTGTACTGATATATTGCTGATCAGAACATAAGGCCATAGCATCTGGAATGTCTGTCTGCAGTGACAGAGATCATAGAGTCCAGGCCCCTGAGTCACTACTCAGGAAAAGATGGCTCACATATGACTACTACTGGGTGTGTGGTGTTGAACAATACTGACTTTGACAATGCTAGGCCAGCTACTCCAGATGTCGTACATATTCACTATCTTACTTGTGAAGGCTACAACTATGAGTATACTTGTTTGTCTCAGGAAATGTGAGAGACCTATACATGGTATTTGTATGGTAAAGTCCACTTATTTGCAGAATGTGTGTGTTGAACTGCATGTGATATACTCAGCTCATACCATTTAACTGTCCAGTGTTATTCACACTGACCATATATGTGCCTCATATTTGTAGGTCTTTACTCATAGAGTTGTGTATGCATCTCTGGGAAATCGCTTGGCAGCAATCTGTGAAGACTGACATTACAACATTGCCTTCTTTTTTCCCTCTGGCTGTTTTTCCATTAGGGTCACCACAGTGGATCATCTGGTTGCCATTTCTGCCTGTCCTCCTGCATCTGCTCTGCTCTACCACCAACCACCTGCATATCCTCTCCCGCCACATCCAGGGGAAACCTTATCTTGAGGCCTTCTCCCCCTTTTCCCTCCCTTTCC
>NW_025049798.1:0-11619 GCF_019279795.1 Protopterus annectens
ATATACATGTTTTTAATATATGTTTTAATATATGTTTTAATATATGTTTCTGATGTGTTTTTAACTCATGAGTCTATTTATTTGTTTATGTGTGTTTTCACAAGCTTATTGTATGTGCTTTCATAAGCTTTGTATAATTTAGTAAGACATTTATACTCAGACTTGTTTGAATTTGCAAGCGTCATTAACTACATTAATTACACCTTGTGGTCTTTAATCAATTAAGGTGCAATGTACTATGGTATATAAAGGGATGCATTATTCATACATCTTTAAAGGTCTGAGGAAGCGTTATACCAACGCGAAAGCGCTTACCTGTCTATTTTTATACCTGTTTGTCTTAATAAAGGACAGTCTGTGGAAGATTTGGTGAGATTTATTTGCAGCCTGGTGCACTCCTCACTTTTGGATTATATTTTGACATTTTTCGTTTTGAGGGTGCTTTGCTTGTCAGGTAACTTTGTTTTTACATATGTATCATAATCAGCCAATCACACATGCATCATCTGCAGTACACCACTATAAACTATGTATCATAGTCAGCCAATCACACACACAGCATCTGCAGCACAGCACTATAAACTATGTATCATAGTCAGCCAATCACACAGGCAGCATCTGCAGCACACCACTATAAACTATGTATCATAGTCAGCCAATCACACAGGCAGCATCTGCAGCACACCACTATAAACTATGTATCATAGTCAGCCAATCACACAGGCAGCATCTGCAGCACACCACTATAAACTATGTATCATAGTCAGCCAATCACACAGGCAGCATCTGCAGCACACCACTATAAACTATGTATCATAGTCAGCCAATCACACAGGCAGCATCTGCAGCACACCACTATAAACTATGTATCATAGTCAGCCAATCACACAGGCAGCATCTGCAGCACACCACTATAAACTATGTATCATAGTCAGCCAATCACACAGGCAGCATCTGCAGCACACCACTATAAACTATGTATCATAGTCAGCCAATCACACAGGCAGCATCTGCAGCACACCACTATAAACTATGTATCATAGTCAGCCAATCACACAGGCAGCATCTGCAGCACACCACTATAAACTATGTATCATAGTCAGCCAATCACACAGGCAGCATCTGCAGCACACCACTATAAACTATGTATCATAGTCAGCCAATCACACAGGCAGCATCTGCAGCACACCACTATAAACTATGTATCATAGTCAGCCAATCACACAGGCAGCATCTGCAGCACACCACTATAAACTATGTATCATAGTCAGCCAATCACACAGGCAGCATCTGCAGCACACCACTATAAACTATGTATCATAGTCAGCCAATCACACAGGCAGCATCTGCAGCACACCACTATAAACTATGTATCATAGTCAGCCAATCACACAGGCAGCATCTGCAGCACACCACTATAAACTATGTATCATAGTCAGCCAATCACACAGGCAGCATCTGCAGCACACCACTATAAACTATGTATCATAGTCAGCCAATCACACAGGCAGCATCTGCAGCACACCACTATAAACTATGTATCATAGTCAGCCAATCACACAGGCAGCATCTGCAGCACACCACTATAAACTATGTATCATAGTCAGCCAATCACACAGGCAGCATCTGCAGCACACCACTATAAACTATGTATCATAGTCAGCCAATCACACAGGCAGCATCTGCAGCACACCACTATAAACTATGTATCATAGTCAGCCAATCACACAGGCAGCATCTGCAGCACACCACTATAAACTATGTATCATAGTCAGCCAATCACACAGGCAGCATCTGCAGCACACCACTATAAACTATGTATCATAGTCAGCCAATCACACAGGCAGCATCTGCAGCACACCACTATAAACTATGTATCATAGTCAGCCAATCACACAGGCAGCATCTGCAGCACACCACTATAAACTATGTATCATAGTCAGCCAATCACACAGGCAGCATCTGCAGCACACCACTATAAACTATGTATCATAGTCAGCCAATCACACAGGCAGCATCTGCAGCACACCACTATAAACTATGTATCATAGTCAGCCAATCACACAGGCAGCATCTGCAGCACACCACTATAAACTATGTATCATAGTCAGCCAATCACACAGGCAGCATCTGCAGCACACCACTATAAACTATGTATCATAGTCAGCCAATCACACAGGCAGCATCTGCAGCACACCACTATAAACTATGTATCATAGTCAGCCAATCACACAGGCAGCATCTGCAGCACACCACTATAAACTATGTATCATAGTCAGCCAATCACACAGGCAGCATCTGCAGCACACCACTATAAACTATGTATCATAGTCAGCCAATCACACAGGCAGCATCTGCAGCACACCACTATAAACTATGTATCATAGTCAGCCAATCACACAGGCAGCATCTGCAGCACACCACTATAAACTATGTATCATAGTCAGCCAATCACACAGGCAGCATCTGCAGCACACCACTATAAACTATGTATCATAGTCAGCCAATCACACAGGCAGCATCTGCAGCACACCACTATAAACTATGTATCATAGTCAGCCAATCACACAGGCAGCATCTGCAGCACACCACTATAAACTATGTATCATAGTCAGCCAATCACACAGGCAGCATCTGCAGCACACCACTATAAACTATGTATCATAGTCAGCCAATCACACAGGCAGCATCTGCAGCACACCACTAAAAACTATGTATCATAGTCAGCCAATCACACAGGCAGCATCTGCAGCACACCACTATAAACTATGTATCATAGTCAGCCAATCACACAGGCAGCATCTGCAGCACACCACTATAAACTATGTATCATAGTCAGCCAATCACACAGGCAGCATCTGCAGCACACCACTATAAACTATGTATCATAGTCAGCCAATCACACAGGCAGCATCTGCAGCACACCACTATAAACTATGTATCATAGTCAGCCAATCACACAGGCAGCATCTGCAGCACACCACTATAAACTATGTATCATAGTCAGCCAATCACACAGGCAGCATCTGCAGCACACCACTATAAACTATGTATCATAGTCAGCCAATCACACAGGCAGCATCTGCAGCACACCACTATAAACTATGTATCATAGTCAGCCAATCACACAGGCAGCATCTGCAGCACACCACTATAAACTATGTATCATAGTCAGCCAATCACACAGGCAGCATCTGCAGCACACCACTATAAACTATGTATCATAGTCAGCCAATCACACAGGCAGCATCTGCAGCACACCACTATAAACTATGTATCATAGTCAGCCAATCACACAGGCAGCATCTGCAGCACACCACTATAAACTATGTATCATAGTCAGCCAATCACACAGGCAGCTTCTGCAGCACACCACTATAAACTATGTATCATAGTCAGCCAATCACACAGGCAGCATCTGCAGCACACCACTATAAACTATGTATCATAGTCAGCCATTCACACAGGCAGCATCTGCAGCACACCACTATAAACTATGTATCATAGTCAGCCAATCACACAGGCAGCATCTGCAGCACACCACTATAAACTATGTATCATAGTCAGCCAATCACACAGGCAGCATCTGCAGCACACCACTATAAACTATGTATCATAGTCAGCCAATCACACAGGCAGCGTCTGCAGCACACCACTATAAACTATGTATCATAGTCAGCCAATCACACAGGCAGCATCTGCAGCACACCACTATAAACTATGTATCATAGTCAGCATATCACACAGGCAGCATCTGCAGCACACCACTATAAACTATGTATCATACTCAGCCGATCACACAGGCAGCATCTGCAGCACACCACTATAAACTATGTATCATAGTCAGCCAATCACACAGGCAGCATCTGCAGCACACCACTATAAACTATGTATCATAGTCAGCCAATCACACAGGCAGCATCTGCAGCACACCACTATAAACTATGTATCATAGTCAGCCAATCACACAGGCAGCATCTGCAGCACACCACTATAAACTATGTATCATAATCAGCCAATCACACAGGCAGCATCTGCAGCACACCACTATAAACTATGTATCATAGTCAGCCAATCACACAGGCAGCATCTGCAGCACACCACTATAAACTATGTATCATAGTCAGCCAATCACACAGGCAGCATCTGCAGCACACCACTATAAACTATGTATCATAGTCAGCCAATCACACAGGCAGCATCTGCAGCACACCACTATAAACTATGTATCATAGTCAGCCAATCACACAGGCAGCATCTGCAGCACACCACTATAAACTATGTATCATAGTCAGCCAATCACACAGGCAGCATCTGCAGCACACCACTATAAACTATGTATCATAGTCAGCCAATCACACAGGCAGCATCTGCAGCACACCACTATAAACTATGTATCATAGTCAGCCAATCACACAGGCAGCATCTGCAGCACACCACTATAAACTATGTATCATAGTCAGCCAATCACACAGGTAGCATCTGCAGCACACCCCCATAAAGTATGTATCATAGTCAGCCAATCACACAGGCAGCATCTGCAGCACACCACTATAAACTATGTATCATAGTCAGCCAATCACACAGGCAGCATCTGCAGCACACCACTATAAACTATGTATCATAGTCAGCCAATCACACAGGCAGCATCTGCAGCACACCACTATAAACTATGTATCATAGTCAGCCAATCACACAGGCAGCATCTGCAGCACACCACTATAAACTATGTATCATAGTCAGCCAATCACACTGGCAGCAGCTGCAGCACACCACTATAAACTATGTATCATAGTCAGCCAATCACACAGGCAGCATCTGCAGCACACCACTATAAACTATGTATCATAGTCAGCCAATCACACAGGCAGCATCTGCAGCACACCACTATAAACTATGTATCATAGTCAGCCAATCACACAGGCAGCATCTGCAGCACACCACTATAAACTATGTATCATAGTCAGCCAATCACACAGGCAGCATCTGCAGCACACCACTATAAACTATGTATCATAGTCAGCCAATCACAAAGGCAGCCTGTGCAGCACACCACTATAAACTGTGCATCATAGTCAGCCAATCACACAGGCAGCATCTGCAGCACACCACTATAAACTATGTATCATAGTCAGCCAATCACACAGGCAGCATCTGCAGCACACCACTGTAAACTATGTATCATAGTCAGCCAATCACACAGGCAGCATCTGCAGCACACCACTATAAACTATGTATCATAGTCAGCCAATCACACAGGCAGCATCTACAGCACACCACTATAAACTGTGTATCATAGACAGCCAATCACACAGGCAGCATCTGCAGCACACCACTATAAACTATGTATCATAGTCAGGCAATCACACAGGCAGCATGTGCAGCACACCACTATAAACTATGTATCATAGTCAGCCAATCACACAGGCAGCATCTGCAGCACACCACTATAAACTATGTATCATAGTCAGCCAATCACACAGGCAGCATCTGCAGCACACCACTATAAACTATGTATCATAGTCAGCCAATCACACAGGCAGCATCTGCAGCAAACCGCTATAAACTATGTATCATAGTCAGCCAATCACACAGGCAGCATCTGCAGCACACCACTATAAACTATGTATCATAGTCAGCCAATCACACAGGCAGCATCTGCAGCACACCACTATAAACTATGTATCATAGTCAGCCAATCACACAGGCAGCATCTGCAGCACACCACTATAAACTATGTATCATAGTCAGCCAATCACACAGGCAGCATCTGCAGCACACCACTATAAACTATGTATCATAGTCAGCCAATCACACAGGCAGCATCTGCAGCACACCACTATAAACTATGTATCATAGTCAGCCAATCACACAGGCAGCATCTGCAGCACACCACTACAAACTATGTATCATAGTCAGCCAATCACACAGGCAGCATCTGCAGCACACCACTATAAACTATGTATCATAGTCAGCCAATCACACAGGCAGCATCTGCAGCACACCACTATAAACTATGTATCATAGTCAGCCAATCACACAGGCAGCATCTGCAGCACACCACTATAAACTATGTATCATAGTCAGCCAATCACACAGGCAGCATCTGCAGCACACCACTATAAACTATGTATCATAGTCAGCCAATAACACAGGCAGCATCTGCAGCACACCACTATAAACTATGTATCATAGTCAGCCAATCACACAGGCAGCATCTGCAGCACACCACTATAAACTATGTATCATAGTCAGCCAATCACACAGGCAGCATCTGCAGCACACCACTATAAACTATGTATCATAGTCAGCCAATCACACAGGCAGCATCTGCAGCACACCACTATAAACTATGTATCATAGTCAGCCAATCACACAGGCAGCATCTGCAGCACACCACTATAAACTATGTATCATAGTCAGCCAATCACACAGGCAGCATCTGCAGCACACCACTATAAACTATGTATCATAGTCAGCCAATCACACAGGCAGCATCTGCAGCACACCACTATAAACTATGTATCATAGTCAGCCAATCACACAGGCAGCATCTGCAGCACACCACTATAAACTATGTATCATAGTCAGCCAATCACACAGGCAGCATCTGCAGCACACCACTATAAACTATGTATCATAGTCAGCCAATCACACAGGCAGCATCTGCAGCACACCACTATAAACTATGTATCATAGTCAGCCAATCACACAGGCAGCATCTGCAGCACACCACTATAAACTATGTATCATAGTCAGCCAATCACACAGGCAGCATCTGCAGCTCACCACTATAAACTATGTATCATAGTCAGCCAATCACACAGGCAGCATCTGCAGCACACCACTATAAACTATGTATCATAGTCAGCCAATAACACAGGCAGCATCTGCAGCACACCACTATAAACTATGTATCATAGTCAGCCAATCACACAGGCAGCATCTGCAGCACACCACTATAAACTATGTATCATAGTCAGCCAATCACACAGGCAGCATCTGCAGCACACCACTATAAACTATGTATCATAGTCAGCCAATCACACAGGCAGCATCTGCAGCACACCACTACAAACTATGTATCATAGTCAGCCAATCACACACACAGCATCTGCAGCACACCACTATAAACTATGTATCATAGTCAGCCAATCAAACAGGCAGCATCTGCAGCACACCACTATAAACTATGTATCATAGTCAGCCAATCACACAGGCAGCATCTGCAGCACACCACTATAAACTATGTATCATAGTCAGCCAATCACACAGGCAGCATCTGCAGCACACCACTATAAACTATGTATCATAGTCAGCCAATCACACAGGCAGCATCTGCAGCACACCACTATAAACTATGTATCATAGTCAGCCAATCACACAGGCAGCATCTGCAGCACACCACTATAAACTATGTATCATAGTCAGCCAATCACACAGGCAGCATCTGCAGCACACTACTATAAACTATGTATCATAGTCAGCCAATCACACAGGCAGCATCTGCAGCACACCACTATAAACTATGTATCATAGTCAGCCAATCACACAGGCAGCATCTGCAGCACACCACTATAAACTATGTATCATAGTCAGCCAATCACACAGGCAGCATCTGCAGCACACCACTATAAACTATGTATCATAGTCAGCCAATCACACAGGCAGCATCTGCAGCACACCACTAT
Organism: Protopterus annectens; assembly: GCF_019279795.1. Classification (NCBI taxonomy): domain Eukaryota; kingdom Metazoa; phylum Chordata; order Ceratodontiformes; family Protopteridae; genus Protopterus; species Protopterus annectens. The sequence continues at coordinate 7,692 of NW_025049798.1, forward strand.
AAACTATGTATCATAGTCAGCCAATCACACAGGCAGCATCTGCAGCACACCACTATAAACTATGTATCATAGTCAGCCAATCACACAGGCAGCATCTGCAGCACACCACTATAAACTATGTATCATAGTCAGCCAATCACACAGGCAGCATCTGCAGCACACCACTATAAACTATGTATCATAGTCAGCCAATCACACAGGCAGCATCTGCAGCACAACAGAATAAACTATGTATCATAGTCAGCCAATCACACAGGCAACATCTGCAGCACACCACTATAAACTATGTATCATAGTCAGCCAATCACACAGGCAGCATCTGCAATGCACCACTATAAACTATGTATCATAGTCAGCCAATCACACAGGCAGCATCTGCAGCACACCACTATAAACTATGTATCATAGTCAGCCAATCACACAGGCAGCATCTGCAGCACACCACTATAAACTATGTATCATAGTCAGCCAATCACACAGGCAGCATCTGCAGCACACCACTATAAACTATGTATCATAGTCAGCCAATCACACAGGCAGCATCTGCAGCACACCACTATAAACTATGTATCATAGTCAGCCAATCACACAGGCAGCATCTGCAGCACACCACTATAAACTATGTATCATAGTCAGCCAATCACACAGGCAGCATCTGCAGCACACCACTATAAACTATGTATCATAGTCAGCCAATCACACAGGCAGCATCTGCAGCACACCACTATAAACTATGTATCATAGTCAGCCAATCACACAGGCAGCATCTGCAGCACACCACTATAAACTATGTATCATAGTCAGCCAATCACACAGGCAGCATCTGCAGCACACCACTATAAACTATGTATCATAGTCAGCCAATCACACAGGCAGCATCTGCAGCACACCACTATAAACAATGTATCATAGTCAGCCAATCACACAGGCAGCATCTGCAGCACACCACTATAAACTATGTATCATAGTCAGCCAATCACACAGGCAGCATCTGCAGCACACCACTATAAACTATGTATCATAGTCAGCCAATCACACAGGCAGCATCTGCAGCACACCACTATAAACTATGTATCATAGTCAGCCAATCACACAGGCAGCATCTGCAGCACACCACTATAAACTATGTATCATAGTCAGCCAATCACACAGGCAGCATCTGCAGCATACCACTATAAACTATGTATCATAGTCAGCCAATCACACAGGCAGCATCTGCAGCACACCACTATAAACTATGTATCATAGTCAGCCAATCACACAGGCAGCATCTGCAGCACACCACTATAAACTATGTATCATAGTCAGCCAATCACACAGGCAGCATCTGCAGCACACCACTATAAACTATGTATCATAGTCAGCCAATCACACAGGCAGCATCTGCAGCACACCACTATAAACTATGTATCATAGTCAGCCAATCACACAGGCAGCATCTGCAGCACACCACTATAAACTATGTATCATAGTCAGCCAATAACACAGGCATCATCTGCAGCACACCACTATAAACTATGTATCATAGTCAGCCAATCACACAGGCAGCATCTGCAGCACACCACTATAAACTATGTATCATAGTCAGCCAATCACACAGGCAGCATCTGCAGCACACCACTATAAACTATGTATCATAGTCAGCCAATCACACAGGCAGCATCTGCAGCACACCACTATAAACTATGTATCATAGTCAGCCAATCACACAGGCAGCATCTGCAGCACACCACTATAAACTATGTATCATAGTCAGCCAATCACACAGGCAGCATCTGCAGCACACCACTATAAACTATGTATCATAGTCAGCCAATCACACAGGCAGCATCTGCAGCACACCACTATAAACTATGTATCATAGTCAGCCAATCACACAGGCAGCATCTGCAGCACACCACTATAAACTATGTATCATAGTCAGCCAATCACACAGGCAGCATCTGCAGCACACCACTATAAACTATGTATCATAGTCAGCCAATCACACACGCAGCATCTGCAGCACACCACTATAAACTATGTATCATAGTCAGCCAATCACACAGGCAGCATCTGCAGCACACCACTATAAACTATGTATCATAGTCAGCCAATCACACAGGCAGCATCTGCAGCACACCACTATAAACTATGTATCATAGTCAGCCAATCACACAGGCAGCATCTGCAGCACACCACTATAAACTATGTATCATAGTCAGCCAATCACACAGGCAGCATCTGCAGCACACCACTATAAACTATGTATCATAGTCAGCCAATCACACAGGCAGCATCTGCAGCACACCACTATAAACTATGTATCATAGTCAGCCAATCACACAGGCAGCATCTGCAGCACACCACTATAAACTATGTATCATAGTCAGCCAATCACACAGGCAGCATCTGCAGCACACCACTATAAACTATGTATCATAGTCAGCCAATCAGACAGGCAGTATCTGCAGCACACCACTATAAACTATGTATCATAGTCAGCCAATCACACAGGCAGCATCTGCAGCACACCACTATAAACTATGTATCATAGTCAGCCAATCACACAGGCAGCATCTGCAGCACACCACTATAAACTATGTATCATAGTCAGCCAATCACACAGGCAGCATCTGTAGCACACCGCTATAAACTATGTATCATAGTCAGCCAATCACACAGGCAGCATCTGCAGCACACCACTATAAACTATGTATCATAGTCAGCCAATCACACAGGCAGCATCTGCAGCACACCACTATAAACTATGTATCATAGTCAGCCAATCACACAGGCAGCATCTGCAGCACACCACTATAAACTATGTATCATAGTCAGCCAATCACACAGGCAGCATCTGCAGCACACCACTATAAACTATGTATCATAGTCAGCCAATCACACAGGCAGCATCTGCAGCACACCACTATAAACTATGTATCATAGTCAGCCAATCACACAGGCAGCATCTGCAGCACACCACTATAAACTATGTATCATAGTCAGCCAATCACACAGGTATCATTTGCAGCACACCACTATAAACTATGTATCATAGTCAGCCAATCACACAGGCAGCATCTGCAGCACACCACTATAAACTATGTATCATAGTCAGCCAATCACACAGGCAGCATCTGCAGCACACCACTATAAACTATGTATCATAGTCAGCCAATCACACAGGCAGCATCTGCAGCACACCACTATAAACTATGTATCATAGTCAGCCAATCACACAGGCAGCATCTGCAGCACACCACTATAAACTATGTATCATAGTCAGCCAATCACACAGGCAGCATCTGCAGCACAACACTATAAACTATGTATCATAGTCAGCCAATCACACAGGCAGCATCTGCAGCACACCACTATAAACTATGTATCATAGTCAGCCAATCACACAGGCAGCATCTGCAGCACACCACTATAAACTATGTATCATAGTCAGCCAATCACACAGGCAGCATCTGCAGCACAACAGTATAAACTATGTATCATAGTCAGCCAATCACACAGGCAGCATCTGCAGCACACCACTATAAACTATGTATCATAGTCAGCCAATCACACAGGCAGCATCTGCAGCACAACACTATAAACTATGTATCATAGTCAGCCAATCACACAGGCAGCATCTGCAGCACACCACTATAAACTATGTATCATAGTCAGCCAATCACACAGGCAGCATCTGCAGCACACCACTATAAACTATGTATCATAGTCAGCCAATCACACAGGCAGCATCTGCAGCACACCACTATAAACTATGTATCATAGTCAGCCAATCACACAGGCAGCATCTGCAGCACACCACTACAAACTATGTATCATAGTCAGCCAATCACACAGGCAGCATCTGCAGCACACCACTATAAACTATGTATCATAGTCAGCCAATCACACAGGCAGCATCTGCAGCACACAGTATACACACCAC
>NW_025049799.1:0-14095 GCF_019279795.1 Protopterus annectens
ACTGAAAGTCATATCTTGTACCAAAGTTGAAGCTAGAATTGCTTTTTGCTGAACTGCTGCATATTCTTTCCCAGCCATTGTTTTCTCTTCGCCTTTTCGGGTTGATTTTCTTTCAAGCTCTCTACATTTTTTCTTTACTGGCATCCAGATAGTGTACTTACTAGCCTTTAACTTAATTTAACCCCAGATGATAATTTCACTGGCTAAGTTTTTAGCACCTGTTTTCACACTGGGAGAACTGAAATTAGGATGTTGATCAGTGTGCAGCTATCTTGGAAGTTCTGCACTTAAATATGCACCATTCTCTTTCAGGTTACCCCAAGTTTAGGACAGCGATGCAGATGTTCCACCACATCCCGAAGGGGAGCTGCAGCAGAAATTCAAAAGCTGCTCATGAAACAAGTTATCCAAGAGGTTCCTTCAGACCTGACAACGATCCACGGTCTAGTCAAGATTCTTTTTAGTGCCAAATAAAACCAAGGACCTCAGACTCATTTTGGACTTCAGAAAATTGCACCTTTATGTAAAACAGACCAAAGTCCTGATATTGAGGATGAGTCCATTTTACCTTTGCTGAGGAAGTGTGATTAGATTTGTTCTATGGACCTCAGAGATGCTCACATAAAGATGGCAAGGCATTCAATGAGGTTTCTGTGCTACAGGATGGGAGACCGTCACTACCAGTTTCGAGCACTGCTCTTTGGTCTCACCACAGCTCCATGGGCATTCATCAGATGCATGGCAGTGGTGGCAGCTTTGCTGAGGCTGCAGGGATTCCAGGTCTACTGACTCCTTATGGTGACTTAAAGGGCATTGTTTGTTCAGGTGAGGGACTTTCTGCTCCATCTGTGCCTGTCCTTAGGCATCCCATTCAGTTTTAAAAACATCCAGCCTAAAATCTAATCAAGTTCTGGAGTTTATCAGATACCATTTGGTCACCATCAGTCAGATTGCCATGCTGTCTTCCTCGAGACTGCTTTCCATACGACTTTGGGCCAGTCAAGTCTTGCTACTTCAGAGGCCACCATCTTCCATGGTCCTTTGTTTTCTTGGCCTAATGGCCACTGTAGTCCCTCATGTTCCTTTAGCCAGACTCTTCATGAAAGTTTTCCAGTAAACCTCATTGGTCCAGTGGTCAAATATCTCATCTGATGAATTTTCCTGTTCATCTGACTGACATTTGTCATCACATGTCATGGTGGCTGACATCAGATTAGCTTGTTGTAGGTTGTCCACTTATTTTTCCCTCAGCCCAGAGCCATGGTAACCACGATGCTTCCCTCCTGTGGTGGTGGTGCATTTCGAAGGGAAGACAGCCCAAGGTACATAATCCCAGTGAGAAGCATCTTCATATCATTGTTTGGGAGATGAAAATAGTCCTCTTAGACATGCAGGCCTTTCAAGACTACCTCACAAAGTTGTGATCACTATCCAAACCAGCAACATGGCAGTGATCTGGTACAGAAACAAACAGGGTGGAAACTGATCCTATTCCCTGTGTTGAGAGGCTGTGAGTCTGTGGCAATGGGCAATGTCCTCTCAATGCATTCTAATAGAAACCCATCAGTGAAATCAAGCACTCAGGTGGACAGTATCAAGAGGAGCATTTTAATGCTTCACAAGTGGTTCCTCAGCCTGTTACTGGCTGCTCAGAATTTCAGCTGCTGGGGCTAGTATTGCTGTGACTTCTTTGTAACACCCTTCAATACCAAACTCAGCAGCTTTTTTGCCCTGATCCCTCCCAAGGGACAGTCACCAATAGATGCTGTTTTGCATGCTTGGGCCTTGTGCCATGCGAACCCCCCGGCACCCTTGATAGTCAAGTTTATTCAGAAGGCAGCTCATTGCAGCATGACCATAATCATTGTAGCACCTTCTGGCCAAAATGAGTTTAGTTTCCTTTCCTGTGGCTTCACCTGTTACACCCTTCTTGAGTTCTCTTACACCCTCCTTGAGTTCTGGACAGTGCTGCAGGATTTATATTCCATCCTTAGGGACAGCTTCATCAAATCTGAAGTCACTCAGGTTGATCCTTGTTTCCTCCAGTTCCAATGATTGTCAGAGATCCCAAGCTTTCAAAAAGTGTTGTGCATATCCTTTCATCTTCCCAGAAGCCCTGCACCAGAAGGTTGCATGGTAATCAATGGAGAAGATTCTTTAGTTAGGTCATTTGTTAGGGGTTGGATCCCTTCTCTGCCCCTTTAGATGTAATATTAGAGATTTGCTAACTGGTCTTTTTCAGTCCAGGTTGAGCTACTCCACTATCAAGCTCCAACTGGCGGCCATCTCAGATTTCCATATTAGCCACAGCTGTCTTCCTATTACTTCCATAAGATTGTCCAAAGCAGTTTTGAAGGACACATTTTTGCTTAGACATCTGGAAAGGAATCCCATTCCTTTGTGGCATTTGCTCCTACTCCTCCAAGCCTTGACCAAGGCCCCTTTTGAACCAGCTGTCGCTGAGACTTAAAGTTTCTTTCATAAACATTCTTGCCTTCATTGCAGTAGTTCAGACAGAAGAATTTGATAATGTCAAGCTTTGTCCTGTGTCCCACCTTAACTTATTTTCCACAGAGATATGGTTTCTTTGTAGACAAAGCCTTCATTCTTGCCCTAAAGTGGCCTGTTGAGTCTAATCTGAACAAATGTATTCAGTTACCAGTTTTTTTTTTCTGAGTTTTGGTATTAAGGGTGAATATATGCATCATTGTTTGGACTTCTCTCATCAACTGGAAATTCTGTTTGGACAGGACCAATCACATCAGGAAATCAGACTAACTTTTTGTGTCCTTTTCTAGAGCGAAGCTGGAGAAAATGGTTTCCAAGGTGACTTTGTTTGCCTATCCTTTGTTTATACCATGAAAGGTTTATCCCTACCTGTTAAGCCAAAAGTCCACTCTCCTAGGGCAAGTAGGTCCTTCAACAGCATTTTTTAATTGCAGTTCTATAAATTTTTTTCAGCAGCTACCAGTTCTAGCATTCACAAATTAGACATTCAGTCCATATCCAAGACTTCTATTGGCTTTACTGTTTTGCAGAATGTTTTTTCCTGATACCATCCAGTTGCTTGGCTGGGGACGCACTCCACAGGCTGAGGTGGACTGAAAAGACAGCATTGGATATGAAAGTTATGTACTTACTGCAATGCTAGATCTGTGTTGCCTTCTTTGGTCCATCTCAACCATCCCTCCATCCCTCTTACCCCATTCCAAATTGTGATTGGTAATTTGTAGCTTTTGGTGGGCCTTGCAAACTTATCTAAAGTCTGTTCTTGAGACCTTTTTATCAGTACATTGATTTTGGTTGGGGGGACTCTGTTGATATAAGTCAGGTATAGTAGGGAAAACTTAATCTGTGGAGATTTATATATGCAGAGCATTATGGGAGAGGAGTTGGAGTTTTGGAGCTGAAGATTCTGATGTGCTGGCCTCTGATCCAATCAGATCTGATAACCCACTGGTTGAGACTGATAGGAAACAACACAGATCTAGCATTATGATAAGTACATAACTTCATTTTTTGCCTACTTCAGGATTCAGTATATCCATGTTTATCTGTACACAGATGACTGTATGTTTTAAACAACTTAGTGGAAGGAGTATAGTGTTATGAGGTTTTTCATTCATTTGCCTGATTGGCTTGGTGTTCTGTTCAAGCTACTCAAGTCAAGTCTAAGTCTAGAAAAAATGTAAAATTTTAAGGGGAGTTTACCAAGTCCAGAACAATGCAGATTGCTGCTACAAAGTGAGAGGGTTGTCCTGTTAGAGACAGTTCTTTTCACTTTTGACTCAGAGGACAATCATATCACTCCAGATTTTCCTCAAGGCCCTAGACTGGATGAAGCAGATTTAATGGTTTGTCAAGTCATTGTGGAAGCAACACAGTCTCCAAGTAAACAAACTGCTACCCCTATTTCTCTCAAGTGGAAGAAATTCAGCTGATGGTCTTAATAGGTTTTATGGAACCGGGAGATGACCGAGAGGACACTCACATTCTGACCACTGATGTTCTGGATCTGGCTTACAGTGCCCATATTGGTTATCTCAAGATGCAAGACACGTGGAGTCCCTTCATGATAAAAAGACATAAGCAACCTGAAAGAGGGGATTTCCTTAATTATAGTCCTGATAGCTTTGAAAACAGTCTTGACAAAAACATTTTGCCCATTAAACTGGAACCAGTTGCTAAAACCCAAGTGCAAGGAACAATAAACATTTGTTTCCCCTCTAGGCTCGGGACCTAAGGGAGGACCATCATACCTGTACTTAGAGTATAAGGAATTAAGAAGGCAGTTGAAATGCAGTGCTGCTATTTTCCCCAATCTCAATGAAATGATCTCTATCAAAGGTTATTTAAAGTTGAAGGCTGCACTTGCTAATTAGAATTTTATGCTTTTCACAAACATGAATTGCTTTATTCCAGTTGAATGAGAAGCAAGAGGGGGAACAAATATTTATTGTTCTTTGCATTTGAGGTTTTAGCAATTGGTTTCAGTTTATTGGGAAAATGTTTTTAATAGGTTTTGTTTTTTGTCATGTAATTTCATTATTGTATTTAAGGGTTGGAATATTTAGAAATGTCATTCTGAGGAAGTCCAGTTTACCGAGGATGAAAGGGCTTAATGTTTTAATAAAAAGTGTGGTACAGTTTACAGAGGTTGCTTTCCTTTTTTTTATCGATTATTGACATTAGCAATGTCAGTGATGCAACAGGTAACACACTTGGTTTTGGTGCCGAAGGCTGTGGGTTCATTTCCCACACCAGGTAAATCAAATGCTGAGACTATAGTGCAGCATAAGGGGGAGGGGTGCTACAGTCCTGACTGTGTCACCCTTCGGATTAGGCATTAAATCAAGGCCCCATCTGCTTGAGTTGGTGGTAGCTTGGGTGGATGTAAAAGATCCCACAGCACCTAGCAAAAAAAGTAGGTTTCCTTTATTGTTATGTAAAAAGAACTCTTATTTACAACATATTTACATATTTACAAATGTACGAATATATAGATATACAAGTCTATTTACTCGCTTTCATAATAATGCAAAGTTTTCATTCCTAATAGACCCCCACTCTTTATCCATAACCACCATTTGATTTTATTTAATGATATTGCTAAAATCCATTTACCATTAAACATAATTTCATTTATTCTTTCTTATAACACATATGATCTAAAATAACTTTCTAGATATTCCAACATATTCTTTATTTCTAGCCTCATAATATCCATATTTAATCATATCTATGCTTATTTTATCCACCTCTTTTGCGTCTTAAAAAAACTTCTTTACATAGTTTATCACCATAATTTTTTGCTCTTTTACATTTCAAAAATACATGTTCCACTGTTTCATTTTTCTAGATAAGGTAAACATATTCTATCTCTTTTTTTTTGTTTTTTTTTTTTTTGTTTTTTTGTGGCATATTCCTTTTACTGGTAATTTATCTATTACCAGTCTCCACAAAAAGTCTTGACATTCTATCAAATTTTATTGTCAATAAAACTTTTTTTTTTTTCCTTGGTCTCATTTTATTTCTTCATTTATGCACACTTTTTCTGTTTCACTCTTTTTACCATACCCCAAAATGCATCATACTTATATTTATACAGTTCTGCTAGTAATCTGCCATATTTTTCATTTATCCATTTTAACACTTTGTACAAATTGAATGAAGCAGCATATACTACTAGGATAATTAGCCATAAACCTCCTTCCTTTTTATTTACATATAAAACTCCTCTTTTTACTTGGCGTAATCTAGAACCCTATATAAATGAAAAAAAAAATATCTGCAGTAATTCTTTTAAAATACTGTTGGCAACATAAATGCAATTGCTAAGTATGCTATTTTCCCATCGGTACTGAATTTATCAAATAATTGTTTTTTCCTGAATGTTAATTTATATGTTTCCAGAAAAGACACATTTGTTTTATTTCTTCTGTTGTTTTTTTTTTTTCTTTCCCATTGAATTCTACTTAAATCTTTATTTCCAAATTTTATACCTAACAAAGAAATTCCATTCATTGTAAAATATATAGCCCCCATCTCTACTACATCACCTAAACCTTTACTTTTTCTCTTCATTTAAAGTGATCCCTATCTCCTCTAGATTTGTGCAAATTATTACTTCTTTTATCCAAATGTTGCTTTTTTCAATTATAATGGCATCTGCATATGTTAACAGAAGTGCAATTCTTAACCCTTCAGGTGTTATATACCATGTCTCCTTCATTTTATAATTTATTTTACATACTAAAAGATTCATATCGAATGAAAAGGTATACAACTCATTGGGCATCCCTGTCTTATACCACTGTTCATATGTACCTCTTGGCATAACCTGCCATTTACAGGTATTTTTAATTTATTACTACTGTACGCTAACATACATAATTTCCTTACTTTCTCACTTATAATATCCACCCATCCATTATTACCCATATGATTTAATGTACAATGGTATCAAATGCCTTATTAAGGTCTCCTATCATGATTTTCACTTCTTCTTTTCTGTTCATAATATCATCCACGGTTTCTCTACAAATCATTAGTAATTCTTGACAACCCTACCCTTTGTACTATATATGCTGTCTTCCATAATATTTTCCACTTTAGTTTCAAGTCTTTTTTGTATTATTTTCATAAAGATCTTATGATTATTATTCAATACTATCAGTCTCCAGTTTTTATTGTATTTTATTTTCCTTCTTCCATATGAATTTAAGTATTCTACTACATAATTATTTATACATAAAACCTTCATTAAACCATTCATTCAAAATCCTTAAAAAATATTTTTTTCCAGTTCCTTAAATTTTCATATATTTCATACCCTATTCCATCTGGTCCTGCAGCTGAATCTATATTTCTTGTCATAATAATTTGTCTAGCTCATTTAAAGAAGTCTGCTTTTCCAACTGTTTATTCTCTTTTTCTGTTAACTTTTTGGTTTCCATGTTTTTCACTACCTTCCTTTTTTAAACATTTCTTTGACAAATTTTACTACACTAGTCATAATCTTTTCCTGACTTCTTTCTAATTCACCTTTTACATTTTTATTTCTCTCATTACACTACCATGTTCCTTTACTAATCTGCTTAAGCAACTCAATATGTCTTATCTTTTTCTTTGTAAAAATATATATTTGCTTATATAACAGTTCTTGTATTTTTCCTGATTTCTTTCATATAATTCTTGTTCTTTGTCAAAGTGCTATCATTGTGTTCTAAATCTTCCAATGCATCATTATGTGTTGTTTTATGTTTTTCTTTCCCTACTTTTCTCACATCATATTGCCATTGTAAAAAATATATATATTTTTCCTTATATCATCTACCATTCAGACAAATGTTTCTAAAATGTTCTCATAGTAATATGATCATTCCATAACTGTATTACTAATCTCTTTCCTTCTTCATTCCCTGCCTTATCATTTATTCTTTTTATTCCTTTGCCTTCTGATACTATAAAATAATCTATTTCATTTTTATATATACTCCTTCTGTAACTCCATGGATTTTTGTCCCAGAGTTTTAACTTACCACATCTTATAACTTCTGACATTTTTCTTATATCATTTCTTTTTTTTTTATGCTTGCCTCCTAAATCACAATTAAAGACTCCTGTTATTATAATATTCATATTTACCACTACATAGTCTAAAAATCTGATGAAATAAACTGTCCCTTTTCTTTACAATTAGAATAAACATATACTGTTATAATGTTATATACTTGTTCTTCCCATTTTAAATCTACACTGGGTAATCTTCCCATTTTGGTAAAGTTACATCTAATATTTTTATTGTATTTCTACAGAATACAGCTATTCCAGAATAGCCCTCATTTCCCAAATTCTAGATTATCTTTTCTACCCATAGTTTCTCTATTTGTAGTCTTTCTTCGTTTGTTAAAAATCTTGTGTCTTCTAATTACATCTATATCACATGTATTACACTACTCAAAAATCCCTATTCTTACTGTATTCTTAATACTATTCACATTTACAGAAAGCACTCTAAAATTGTAATTTCCCTTTTCCTTAGTTTTGTGGTTTCATAAGTTAATGACTAATTACTAGGTAACTTTCTTAATATGCTCTTCTAAGCCTAGCCCGTTTCTCTTCCAAAGGTGAGAAATAAACACTGTACCTTGAGTCTGTGAGTCTGGCACCTATACTGTTGTACCAACCCCAATCATTAGCTGTATATATTCTGTTTTCATCCATTTCCTTTCTTTTTTCTTTTCTACTTATTCCTTTAAATTTTGTTTTTCTGTCTTTTACCCTTTTACCAATAACATTTTACTACCTCCCAGTTTACATCTTCTTCAGCACATATTTTAGAACTTTCTTCTATGTCTTTTTTATTATTTTTCCTCATCTGATTTTTCTTTTGTTTCTACTACTTCTAAAATTTCTTCTCCATGTTCATTTTTTGTCTTTCTTTTTCCTTACTCTTAATTTCATTTTTGCAATCCATTCATAAATGTCAATTTTAGTTGCATTTATAACATTTCAATTCACATTTTTACATTGTTTCCCATTTTCCTACAAGTATAAGATTTTCCTTTGTCACAGATACGTATTAAATGTCCTTCTTTTTCCACAAAAATGTTTTGGGTTGTGTGACATCCCCTCTCTGGGGCAGTAATTAAGGAGCCTGAATCCTCACCACTGACATTAGAGAGGGCCATTCACTTGGAACAAAAATAGATACATACAGTATTTCTAGATGCAGCTCTCTGCATGAAGCACAATTTTTCTTAAGAGCACAGAGGGAACACAGTCAGTCTGGGGTCTGGATTTCTCTCTCTGTCTCTCTCCAGGGTCCCAGTGAGATTCCCCACTGGTGTAGCTGTAGAGTTATGTCCTAAGCCAAGTGTCTGAGCCATGTCCTCCAGCCCCTTCTCTGTGAAACCAGTGGTTTGTGTCCCTTCTCCAAGCGTTTGACACATACACTCTTTGAGATTTGATTTTTACACACACACACACACACACACACACACACACCTGAAAATGGCTGGCACAGATTTACTAGCTTTGCCCCCTTCTGTCCAGGCTATAAGGTAGTTACACTGCCACCAGACATTCCCAAGCCAGCTACTCTAAGGCTATGGATACCCAGTTATACTGAATGAAATTAATATTAATACCAATTGTAGTCTTTTGCCAATGCAGTAAGGCTTTCAGGACTGGCCATAGAGTCACAAAATAGATACACACTCTCAAAGTTTAAAATATTCTTTAAAGGCCCAGCCACAATGAAAGGTTTAAATATATTTAATAATAAATAATAAAAGAATATCAAAATACTAAATATCCATTTACTATAAACACCAGAATTTCAGTCACAGGAATATTAAAATAACACAGATGAATAGATTCGCACAGATACAGAAAAATCAGGACTTAACTAATCTCTCTATATTTTCCTGACTGATCCAAAGAATTACTATTCCCTGGTCACTTACTATAGCGAGGGAGGAAGAAGTAGGTGAGTGGTCTTCCCTCATTGTCAGGTTCAAAAAACAGACTACTCTAATACTTCAGTCTCATCTAGTATTAAATTATCATTTTGCCCTGGATTACAGGAATGACATCACATACATACATCTAGTCATCTGACTTCTGGTTCCCATACTACCCCCATTTCCTAGCAAATGACCCAGAATCTCACATGTATGTGTCAATAATACACACGCATAGGCTTTGCTAAGATTTGTTGCAGCTTCTGGAAGTCATAAAACCATAAAGCACTTCCACTCTTCCTACAGGAGCTAATAAACCATTCTGTGGCACAGACATTTCATCTCTGGCTGCAATCAGAATTGTAAGATAACCTTTATGGCCTAAGTTAAGTAATTTAATTTCATATTATTTTTCAAAGCTAGCTGGAGCTGAGCTTAACCTCTTCTCTTCTAGTATCCTCTGTTACAGTATTAATTTCAATAGTTAAAATATAGTCTGATATTCAAGTGTATTTCTTTTTCTATCCAGCAAGAGACACTGTTGGTACCTTTTTGACACAAGCAGCTTTACAAATACATTTTTCAACACAAGCATCTTTACAAGTCAGTTTGATATACAAATGACATATAATTCTTTACAAAACTCCAGCTAGCTATACTAAGCATATGTTACACCTCCACTGCCCTATTTCTCCTGGCATAGCTGGCAATACATCACATCGTCACAGGTTGTCCTAGTATTTTAGGACATCCCTATTTCCCTCTACATTCATCATGCTTGGTTTATTTATAACTTTTTCTCTTTCCGTTTTTAATACAGTATGGCATTCCCATCCACTAGTCCATAAACACCTTATGTTGTAAACTTTTGCAATGTACAGTACTTCTTTACATAAAGTTTTCAAATGTCCCTTCAAAGTCTTTCTTTTTACCTCTGTTTGAATAGCCCAGAAAGTAGATTTGTTTTCTCTTGGATCTCCTTGAACTCTGTGCATGTGTGGAATTCCAAGACCAAGAACAAATCAGAAAGTCGGAAAGTTAACTATTATTTTACTTTTAAAATGATAGTTGACTTTCTGAATTTAATACTATTTCTTTTTCTTTATTTCTTTAATTGAGGAGGCATTATGTTAACATAGCATTCTCTAGATACCATTGGATATGCATTTTAAATTACTAGATAATGATTTTCTTAAGAGTAGAATCATCTGGTGTTTAAAAGTAGTGGTTTCTCTTTTTTTGTGTCTAAGCAGCTTTACATTTTTGTAAGTTAATCTCTTTGCTTTTTGTTGTAAATATCTATATAAGCATATGGTGCTTCTAGTTTTACGATGTTTTTAATTAAGTAATTGTTTAAAATAACTTCAGTTCTACTTAAGTGCTTATCATGTAAGCACTGATTTGCATATCACAATGAACCATGAAAATGGCAATATTGTTTATATCGAAAAATATTGCATATTTTAACAGTATGCAAAGCAGAGTGACTCTGACTACTTTTTCTGAAGGTACACAGATAAAACAGTCAGTGCAACACTGAACTATGTTCATAGGTTCATAGGTTCATAGGTTCATACTAGGCTATCTGCCCGAGGGCATTTACAAGCCTAGCCCATAGTTTTGTGGCTTACGCCACCCCTTTAGTATGGGGAACTATACCCATTATTTTGCTGTGCCTCTGTGATAAATTTAACAGTAAAGCACTACTAATCTTGCTGTCACATCTTACTACTTTCCACTTCATATTATCATTACAAACTCTTGTCATTCCTCCCCATCTAAAACATGCCATTTATGTTCTATATACCCATTACTATGTAACTGCAAAATAACTGGCTTCCAAAAATTACAAATCACTAAGTTAAGACATTAGACTTACTTTTGCTCTTCCTTTCTGAATAATTGTATTATAAAAGAATATCTAATTACACACAAAATGCTGTCTTCACTACTTTTTTATATACAGCAAAACCCTGGCCCACTCAATCATTATATCCTTCTGTTATTAAATAATTCCTTGCCAGTCATCTCAACCACTATGCTCTCAGGTCTCAAGCTCTTTAATTTAAATATTTGTACAGCCTGCAATAAAATACCAGAACTGCAAGCATGGGTCTTCTCACGTAAACCATTTATTTCATCCCTTGCCTAAATCTGGTTAAAGTCCTCCATTAAATATGAAAAATTTTAGCCGTGAGACTTTAGCATTGTCAGGTCCGGTCGATTAAACGAAAGAGGTGGTAGATCTTACCTACATTCACAGAATGCACAAATTTTCCAAAGATGAAATGTTGTTTACCTTATTAAAGCTTAGCACAAATAAATGACTGTGTAATTACAATCTATATCCTACCAAATATCAGTTCCTCCATAACTGAAGATTTATTATTATTGACCACAAATAATAGCACCCAAGAAACTGTCATTCTTTTTGATTTTAACAATAATTAGGCTATTCAAAGTAAAGGCTGTAATGCCATTAGTCTGTATAACTTTACTCAATTGATTAATTTCTCACCAGATTCAATAAAAAATACTAACATGAATACAGTCCTTGATTGGATATTAAGCAATGCCTCTGACAAAATCTCAGCTACAGGCTTTCAAACACCCTAAGTGATCATAATCCCACATATGCTATCCAGCAATACACCAAAAACTATAAAAAAAAATCAAGGGCACCTTAGTTCGTACCCCCATACACTTCAATTTAACCTCCTTTACCTCTTCATTTAGGGAAATGTACTAGTCTTCCCTCTAGGTGAAGTAGTTGAAAATTTTAAGTTTTACTTTTCTATTAGTTCCCAGTAGTCAGGCTCCACCAATAAAAAAGAACACATCAGATCTAATTCAACCCCTTGGCTTCCTAGAAACACAAAACAGGTAATGGAAGAAAGAGAGAAGAAGCATGGAAGCAATAGTATAAAGTCAAAGCTGAAATTTCTTTCATATAGATAGCTGGGAAATCTCTTCAAGAAACTTATTCAAACTGACGAAAAACACTTTCTTCACCCAGCTCCAAAATCTTCTAACCTAGAAGGTAATTGGGCAGTCATAAACAAACTCTTGAAATCTGGGAAACCTACATAGCCAAATTCCTTACCAAATGAAACAAACCAAAACACTTCTCAATTTCGCCTTCATCAAAGTAATTTCTACAGTACTAAAGAATCTAACAGACAACTCATTAGATACCAATCAGTTCATCCAGAATAGTACCTTAACGTTTTATCTTCAATCAATTCCAACTAAAATAATTCAAAAACTGGTATCACAGCTGAAACTTACAGCCTACAGTCTTCATGTTGAATACTTAAAATCTGCCACAGATGCCATAGCATACCTAGCCCATCTCGGTATTAATCAACATATCCATATCATAATCTGATGTAACCAAACTATGGGGAAAAGCATATATTGTCCCACAACATGAAGGAAAACATCAGTGGAACTGTCCAACTATTGACCTATAGACATACTTGGCTATAGCCCTAGACAGATGTGTACATTACCAACTGCTATAGTATCTCCTAGATAATGACCTACTTTTCCACCCAGTATGGCTTTTGTCCTTTGCATAGCATCACTACATCTCTACTCTCCTTCCACAACACAGTGAATCAACTAAGGGTAAAGGTAAACTATTCTGTTCCATATTCCTGGAAGTATTAAAAGCATTTTATACAGTCTTCCTTACTAAAATACTGTAAGCATTACTCTCTGTCAGTCTCTCCACCTCTACCCTATGATGGTTTAAAAACTGTCTGGTAGGTAGGATACAGTGTAACAGATGAGAAACATGCTACTCATCCTGTCTACCTACAAAACCATTGTTGTCCCCAAGGTCTCAATCCTAGGTTTTCTTCTCTTTAATATTTTTATAAACAACCTTCATACTGTAGTGGTGCAAGGCCCCCAGTATGCAGACGACTCCACTTTAATCTGCTAAGCTCCGAGACGATCCTAATACTCCACTGAGTCTTTTTGAATTAATTTAATCTTCTCCTGAACCCAAATAAAACAAACATTCTACTGTTCATCCCTAAATAATACTCTGATCACAAAAAATACCTGTAGTCTCCCATCCACACAAAACACTAGATTTAGTTGTCACACATGCTAAATTACTTGGGAGCTCTGTAAATGATAATAAAACTTGACCTATACATCCAAAATGCTGTCAAAAAGCCCCACATAAAACTAAGCATCCTCTGCAAAGGATCTCTGTACCTTACCTTGTAGTCTAGAAAGACCACTGCCCAGTCATATATATTGCCATCAGTCTCCTATGCCTCTTCACTACTACTAAATGCCATTTCATCCCTCTTAACAAAACTGGGACAATGTTATAATAAAATAGTAAAATCTGCAACCCGCTTTCCAAATAAAATGTATTTACCATTACCTAGCACTCAACCAACTAAACTGGTTTGAATTTCCCAGCTATCAAACATTCAGTCAATGTAAACTGGTCCAAGGTGTACCTCATCACTCATACAGATGTCCAGCGCTAAAGACAGTAATGCTGTGGTACTCCCCATCTAGAACTCTTGAATCTAAGGACATTCATATTGGCCAAGTCCATAGATGAAATAGTAAACACTATGAAGCAATGTATTCCTATAGAT
>NW_025049800.1:0-14770 GCF_019279795.1 Protopterus annectens
CATTTGGAATATTTGTTGCTGATAGACTGTTTGCACATCTTTATTGCCATAGCATTCCCTGTTTGTATGAACAACTTGTGCATCTGTGGAAGATGTTTGCATATGGGAGGGATCCACTATATCACGTCTGTCTCTGTAGTCATTTAACTGTGTGCACTGGGCAGACTGCTGTAATGTGGTTGGTTCCTGGAATAACACATAACAATACCAGATATGTGTGTCCAACTGCTAAACCGAGATTTGGCCTAAGTGTGTGAGCATGCCCAGTTCAGCCTTCCCATGGCATGTTGTCAAAGTGTGTGAGCATGCCCAGTGTGAGCATTCCATATGTTGGACTCTGCAGCCCACCACATTTGTGGATGAGTGTGAACTTCAACAACTATCACCCGTTTATGGTTGTGTGTTGTGTGTCATGTTGTGTAGTTACTGTACAACTGCTTTGTGTGTGAACACAACAGGATTATACTGTGCCTGCAGTGTTTGCATGGGATACTTTGCATACAGTTGTCAACATCCTTTCACACTGACCTAACACTGTAGTACTGTATAGTGTACTGGTAGTACTTTGACTGTGGTGGACAGTATCCTGGGCTTTACTGCTATCACTGCTTTACATTTCGATAGTGGGCACTGGTTAGGGGCCAGTTGTGTACATCTGACCATGTTGCATTCTGTTCAGATATGAACTACTTAAACCAGGCTTGTCCAACATTGGTAGTGTATTCCACAACATAGGTGTACATTTGCAAACACTAGCGATGTGCCCTAGTCCATGTCTAATGCTAGTTGGAGAGTGTGTTTGTCCTTCAACACACATTGTAAGTGGAGTTTGCCATGACATATGTCATGGTTAGTATACTGTGCCTCTGTCTACCTGTGACATGACAGTGATACCCAGGATAAATCTACCATCTGCCATCCACTCATCAGGATTCCTATTGAGGAAGATTGATAAGTGACTCTATGGGTAGCCTGTGCTGGGGGTTCACTCATGGGTGGGAGTGGCTTCTGTGTTATGGATCACGCAGTACAGCTTGTCCTATGTAAGTCAGTGCTGGGGTTCAGGTCTCTCATGTGCATAGCTCACTGCCATTCAGATTGTACAAGGTGCAGCATGTTTATTGATGCCAGCAACACAGGCAACACATGGCATCTGTGAAAGCTCTTTGATACTCCTGATGAGGTACTGTTGGGGACTTTACGGTTGATGGAGGTGTCTGCTGAGGTACATCCCACAGGGGCTATTGTAGTCAATTGTACCGCTGATGAAGGATGACTGCAGAGCCACAATGACCTCCCCTTATCTAGATCTGACAGCCTTCATGATTAGGTGGGTATATGGTATGTTTCTGTAAACACTACAGCACATGTTTGTCCAATGCAGGATATCTATCACCTTGTGTCCTCAGGTCTCTCATTACATGTTAACTACATAATGGGTTAACACCTATGTGGTAATTGGTGGGCACTTACTGTATATCCACGGGGGTTGACTATACACGTTTCTGCACTTAGCTTGCTGACATGGCTATGGCACCAGTTGTCTGTTTCTATGTGGCCCTTTTGTGGGATGCTTGTGTCAGCTGGTGGATCATATGTGGTGAGCAGTTTGTAGTCCTCTGCAAACATGTTCGGACACAGTCCTTCCATGTTTGCCTGTACCTATGGGACATATATACCAGACGAGGGAGATCACAGGACAAAGCCTTGTGGGATGCCAGTTATATCTGGTTTGTAGTCTGACATGGCTGCAGCATGTCTGACCATGTCTGTTCTGTCCTTGGTCTGGTTTGCAACCCCTCTACTGACATGTGGGTTTATATTTACGCTGGTGAGCCTATCTATAATGAACACGTAGGGTATTGTATAGAAGCCTTTGCAAGGTCCAGATACACTGTGTGGAGCACATTGCCCTCATCAATGACCTTAATGACTGTTTCAATTGAGTCAAACATGGTTAGGGGCAGGATCTGCACTTGAGAAGGCCACACTGGGTTGGGTCCGGTGTCAGTAGGTCCCCAATATCTTTATGTCTGTGGTACATGCTGATCCTTTCCATAGCTGTGCAAACCGAGCTTCTCAGGATTCTGGGGTAGTAGTGTTCAGTATCCATTCAGGCAACACCTTTGTTGAGAAGGACCACTGTTGTTGTACACTGCTCTTTGGGTACATATTCTGTGGTAAGGCTGACATTGAGCAGTAGTGTGGTTTGGCATTCCATTCATCTTGGAGTCCATGTTGCACTAAGCCCAGGACACCATCTCATACCATTGCTGCTGTGTGTTTTGCTTTGTAGATGTTGGCTGTTACCTCAGCATCTGCAATGTCAGGGGTCAGCAGTCTGCTGGGATAGATATTCTGCATTCGGGGTTTGCACTGCACCTGTCAGGATGTATGTTGGCAATATGTGTGTGTGTTTGTGATATTTGTGTGATTCAGGGCATATCTGTGAATTCCCAACATGGTTCCTACCATCAGTTGTGAAAGCCTTGGGATTATCCTTAGTGTCCTGTACAATTTGTATCTTCATAGGTTCATAGGTTCATACTAGGCTATCCACCCTGGGCATTTGTTAGCCTAGCCAGAGTGTGTGTGGCTTTTGACACCCCTTGCTATGTGAATATTATGGCCATTTATGATTTGCTTTGCTGTGCCTCTGTCTGGACATGACACAGTGAAGACCCCCAGTGTAACTCTACAATCATCCATACACTTGGCAAGATTCCTGTTGAAGAGTGTCAGTGAGGGGCTCTGCCTAACATGGAGTGAGATTCTGGTCCAGGGTGTGGGGAGCCTCTGGATTATGTATCTGTCCCACCAGCACATCCTATTTCATTATTTGTTGAGGTTGACATCTCTCACTCTCACAGCTCCGATGGATTTGTGTTTTCTGGGGTGGAGCATGTCCATTACTCCTGTGTTGGGCATGGCCTCCTACAACAGGCATGCAATGCCTCTGTGTAGGCAGTATGTGACTGGATTCAGCTGGGGTGTCTACAGCCAGGCAGCATATGACATATATTTGAGACCCTTTATCCTCTTGGTGAGGTACCTTTGAGGTCTTTCTAACTGCTGCAGGTGTCAGGTAAGGTACATCCCATATGAGGCATTGTACTAGATTATGGGTGTGATTAGAGAAAAGTATAGGGGCACAATGACCTCTGTTGCCGTAGATGTGACTCCTTTCCTGATACGGTGTCAAATGTAGACAGTCTTCCTAGCCACATTGGCAATGTGGGTGTCACATAACAGGTTACTGTCCACTTGTGTCCCTAGGTCCCTGGTTACTCCTTCCATACATAATGGTTTACCACCTATGTGGTAATTTGTGGTACCTTGTTTGGTATTTGGTGGGACATTCATACTGTCCAGTGTCTTCAGGACGGCTGGGTGGGGTTATTGTGTGTGAGAGTGCGGTCTGTAGCATGCTACAGACTGCACAGCAGTCTTGCCTACAGTTAGTTGCACATGGGTGAACTCCAATGCCTTGTGCATTGTCAGTTACCTGGACGTATGGGTGTCTGTGCTGACTATGGGTACTCACCCTCCTTTTATGTTTTGTTCCAGGTTTTGGGGCCATGACACATGATACGTGGTATAACCTGGTAGTGCTGGTGTGCTGTCAGGAGGCTTGCAGCAGGTTTCTGTCACTGCACAGACATCGATGTTCTCCATTCTGGGGATGGCCTCGGGAGCATGCATATTGGGGTGTACACATCTGGCATCGGTCAGCATTTCCCTTATGTTTCTTCCCACTTATGTTTTCTAGGGTGGTGGGTCAGTCTTTTCAGCCTTGCCTACAAAAGGCTCTATGGAGGTGGCAAAGGCCTTATCCAATATTCAGACGCCCAGGGGTAACAGGTGCAGGCCATCCCAAGGACAGCTGCGTGGCTTGTCAAGCATGACATCCCAAGCAGACAGACATTGGATCCCCTTGGAATGACACCAGTAAGTGTGCCACTTGCTATGACTGATCCTTCCGTGTTTGTACTGTGGCATTACTCTTGGTAAGGGTAGGATGCTGCGAACGGTGAGTGTCATACCGGCCTGGACTACATAATCAGATAGCTCATCTATGTCTCTTTTCATGTAGTCTAGGGCGGTACATCTCAGGTCATTCACACCAGCATGGACTATGACTGCATCATATTTCTACTTGCTTTGGAGTGACCTACATACTTCTGTTATGTGGCATATTGTGGCAGCCTACAGGCAGCTTACTGTACCCTTTCCCTTGTTCAGTCTGGTGTGCGGGACAGCAGTGTGTCTGACTATGGAGTCACCTATTACAACTGTATCAGGCATGTTGTTTCTCCTTCTGGCCTGTGACTGTTTGGCACACCAGCTTTGTGTGCTATGTGTTGCATGTGCTATGTTTGGAGGCTGTTTGATTGGGTGTCTGCTTTAGAGGCCTCTGTTGGTGTGCTGTGTTTGTAATTTGTGCCTCCGGGAATGTTTTTCTGTGTTTATGTGTTTGGTTTGCAGTTGTGATAGGTCTATGTGGGACTGTGTTTGTGGTGTGTGTGGTTACCTTCTCCTACTGACTTGTTTTGGGAGTACTGAGTTGAGGGAGCTCAGCCTCCAGTTTGGATGGATGGTTGCATCTCTCACATATATTTGTATTTCTTGGGTGGAGTTGGGGTTGTCTGTGTACTTGGGGCAGGTGTAACATTGCCTCAGGATTCACAGATTCCACTTGTTGTGGCTGGCCTTAGTGGATTGCATGTGTGGACAGATTTTATTGCCATACTACTGATCAGTGATTACTTCATTGTTCATGTTTGCTCTATCATGTAGTAGCTTCCTCATTCTCTTGCATGTTTTGGTTATGGCTGGTGTCCACCATGCCAGATTTAGGCACTGTGTCTTGTTTTAATTTAGGACTGCATAATCCAAGCATTCCTGGCAGTGTTCATGGAATGGCTGTATTACAGGTTCTGAGGTGTGGCCCATATTTTGCACCTGCACGGGACCTTTAATGGATTCCACATCAGTTTGGAGGAGTGCAAATATTGCTTAACACATGTTTTCCACTGTGGTTTTCCGGCCAGGGACTGTGGTCAGGATTTGTATATCCAGTGTGATTACTCTATGGTCTGGTTTTACCAGTGAGCAATACACTTCTCATCTTGACATCCAGTACCCATGTTGCTGATTATCACATCCAGTATGCTTACCCCTCTTGTGGGAGTGGTACGTTGTTCCTGGGCCTTTTGGTTTGTGGATTCTATGAACTTTTGTCCTACACTGTTGGAGCTAGTATAATGCTCCCAGTCTATGTCTGGGTATTTGCAGTCACCCAATATAATGTGGTTTGGAGGACTTGATATATTCATGTATTCCAGCATAGGCCGGATGCAGTTCCTGGTGTTGGGACAGTAGTCTGTAGCAGGCTATAAACTGGGGGGGCAGTTTTAGCCACTGTTACGAGCATGGCTAGTCCATGCTGCTTTTTGTTGTGGTACCGACATGGGGGTGTGGTTATCCTTGACAATTCTTGCTAGTCACCCTCCTTTTGTAGCTTGTTCCAAGTTTTGAGGCTGTACAGCACAGTATGAGGTGTAACCTGGTAGTGTTAGGGTGCTGTTGTGAGCCTTGCCTCAGTTTTCTGTTACAGCACAGTTATCAACATTCTCCATACTGGGTGAGTTTAGACTGCATGCATCTTGCTGTTTCAACTTATCCCTTATCTTATTCTTATCCCTTCTGGTACCTATGGAGATAGGTTTGTGTTTTGAGCCTTACCTATTCAGGGCACACTGTGGGTGACAACAGCCTTTGCCAGTATCCATACGGCCTGCACTGATAGGTGCACGCCAGTCCTAGCAGGTGGTGCATCATGTCATGCTCAGCATGTCATCCCAGACTGGCAGACATTGGGTCCCCTTTGACTAACTGCGATACTTCAGTCAATTGTTGCACTTGATCATCTCATTGTCATGTTGTGGCATGATGCTTGGTGATGGTAGGATGTTAGTCAGGGTCCTCAGGTGTGCATATAGTACTTGGTGTTACATTACTTAACACATAGCATTCATGCCTCAGGTGGTGCTGCAGGGCTGCCTCTGTCGGATGCGCATATTACACTTCCCTGTACATGTTTGAGAGCAGGTTGTGTCACGTTAGGCATCCCTGTTGCTATATGAGTGAGTCAGAGAGGGGTATCATTCCCAAGGTTCCTGCTGAGCCAATGTATGTGCTATGTGTTGCCTCTTTGCCAAGGCCAGGGCATACTGGGCACGCCTCCTTCTGCCTACTGGGGCAGGCTCAGGTTGTTCCTCCTCCGAGTCATGCTTTGCCTGTGATGGCCTTGGCAATGGTGGGGGTCTGTTTGGCCCAGCCCTATGCTGGTTCTGCTGCAGCTGTTTTCGCAAGATCATATTATGTAGCATAGCACATACCATGACAATTTGGGTACATGTAGTTGGTGTGTACTGCAAGGCTCCACCAGATGTGTCCAGACACCGGAACCATGACTTGAGCAGCCCAAACACACGCTCTATTACATTACGTGTTTGTGCGTGTGCCTCATTATGGCGTTCCTGTTCAGGTGTGTGTGCGTTTCTGATGGGTGTCATCAGCCACAGCTCCAGTGCATAACCTGCATCCCCCACTAGGTGTCCGTGCGGGATGTCCCCATTGGCAAATGTCTGGTACAGCTGCATCAAATGCCAGATGTGGGAATCGTGGTAGCTCCCAGGACAGCCAGCACACACATTCATTATTATGCCCTGGGCATCACACACGACCTGGCAGTTGATGGAGGGGAAGCCCTTGCGGTTGATGTATGCCCTACCCCGCTCACCGGCTGGTGCTTTGATGCGTATGTGCGTGCAGTCTATTGCACCCACTACCTCAGGGTATTCCGCTATTTGCTGGAAGAGACGCATATTGCTGGCCAATACCTCATGGGCATTGGGGAAATATACATGATCACCGACATGTGCTGACATGGCATCCAGGAACTGGTGCAGTACCCTGGAAGCTGATGCCTGTGATATCCCCATCATATCACCAGTTGGTCTCTGGAAGGTACCTGTTGCTAGTATTCTTAGGCCAACACATACCTTGGTTTCCACTGGGATGGTTTCCCCTCTGTTGGTTCTGTGTGTGAGGCGTGGCCTGCACAGCTCCACTATTTGCTGCAGGAGGTCTCTGTCCACTCTATAGCGCTCTACTATCTCCAGCTCATGTAACCCATGGTAGGTGACCCTGGGCCTGTACACTCTTCTCCGTCTCCTCACTGCGGGTTGTCTGGCACCATCTGCATTGTCACCACCCTCAGCAAGTCGCCTATGTCTCATTATGACAGCTATGGCAGCTCCTAACATTTCTGCTCTGAGTTCAGCTTTTTCAGTTTTCACTTCTGATAACTTAACTCCTGTCTTGCAGTGTCTCTTGAGAGAAACATTCTGCACTGCTGTTTGCAGAGTTTTAAGTGCTGGGCTGGGCTAGTATTCTGCCTGTGTAATTGCCTGCATCTAATTGTTTTCACCTGCTAGCTCCAGCAGTATTCCCTGCTAACTTCCTACTACATCTGTTGCTTCCTTTTTCCTTTCTGTTTCCTCAGGGTGGAGCCGTGTGCAAACCAGCAGAAACACGCTCACAGTGGCTTACACGCGTGCACACATACTTACACAGTTCAGAATCTGCTTATTCGGTTTTAAACGCGTGCACGCCCGCGCAAACGGTGTTAAACATCTCCCAACACGCTCCCACATGCTCAGTCTGCCTTACACGTGCGCACACTGCCTTACTCGCGCTTCGTGGCGTGCACACGTGCGCATACACGTCCAGCAAGAAACTTTGGTGTAGGCAACAGTGTACACCTTCCATTTCTTGACTTTCTCATGTTTACTTAGTGGCACACCTCTTTCCTTGATATCTGTCTGACATCTGTCATGTAACTCTAACCTCCAATGAACTGCATTTCTTTCTACCATTCCCCCCTGTGATGTCACCTATCTCCTACTCTGTTCCTCCCCCTTATGTAACTCTTACACTACTCAGAATGTGCTCATTTGCTATGTGACAGTGGAATTCAGTATCCTTACACTCATTTGCATCAGATTGCCTACTAATGCTTAGTTACATCTCTTAGACTCAGCTTCCCCCCTTAGCAACCACTACACGGTGGCCATGTTGGTTTTGCTCTGCTGGTCCCTGCACTGACATTCCATGTATTGCATAAAACCTACATTTGTAGGTTTAAAACCTTCGTTTTTATGTTCTATACAGCGCAGCCCGTTTGCGCGGGGCTGCGCTGGGTTTAAACATCAGCAATCGCCGAAAAAAAATTATATTTCCCATATATTTGCATCAGGTTACCTTGCCAATGGCCACATATTTGGCCATTGGCATGCTGCCTGACACATATGCACCCGTTATTTGGAGCTGACATGGCTCCATTGCCGTTTTTGCAGAAACGTACTCAGTTGTCAACTGAGTACATTTCTGCAGCTAAAACGGCTCTTACACGGGCTGTTCTGGGCTTCCTAGATCGCTAATCATCCTCATTTGCATGCTATTCGGCTGCAAGTGAGGTGATTAGCTTATCCACGCCCACTCCGTGTAAGAGCCGTTTTAGCTTGACTCTTACACGGACTTTGGGCTGTTCCTGGATCGCGAAGGCTGCATGGAGTCTTACACTACTCTTAGACTCCGTGCAAGCCTTCGTGAATCCTGCCCATAGTTTTTTTACCTGTCTCATAATTAAAGATATATCTAGGCATCAATAGTTTTTTTTTTTATATAATGTAACAGTTTTACAGTGAAACAGTGTGAATTGCAACTGAGAGCAAATGTAACACTTTGCTGCAAAAATTTGCTGATGAAGTGCAACAGTGTAAGATGTCTACAATATACACTCAGTTTAAAAACACCATTGCACATAAAAATTAAAAAATAATGGAGACATCCTTCTATGTTTAACATATTTAAAAGCCCATGTTTGCACTCCTGTTTGCTGCCTTTCCTGTAACTAGTCTAGTCCAGATACAGATTTGCTGTATCTAGGATGGTTTGTAAGCTTCTGAGTGGTGCCAAAGTCTGCTCTTCAATTTTTGCCTTAGATCTGCTAGTTCTCTCTTCTCCTGCACTTTTAAAAGCTTATTAGTCTAGCACTTTACCAGACTTCTTGCAGCAATTATTGTGGCACACAAAAGTGCTACCAACACTAACCATTCTACAAGGAAACAGCTCCAGTACTTATTATTAATACCCAGCCCTCCAGGCATGTCTAAAGGTCAGTTTCCTGTGCTTTTTTTATTAATGTGGTGAACTTGGGCATCCTGAGACAGTGTAGAAACTGCCTCATGTACACCGACAACCCTCTCTTCTTACCTCCCAGCACTCAGACTTGCGAGAGATGCACTTGCATATCCAAATTGGAAGCCACACACTCTGCAGCCAAGACCTGAGTAGCTGGTCAAGAGAAGAAGGTCAACACTTGCACCACACCACATGGAACACATAGCCCTCCATAACACACACCAGAACTGCCTTCACATAATGTACCCAAACATCAAGTGGAGGGTCTCAGTAAAAATCTAATCAAACAGCAGAGACCTACAAGGCAGAAAATGCACTCGACCACCACAACACAACAGTAATCATGAGACACATAACTCTCCTAAACAGTGTGCCACTCAACCAAAGCCCCTAAGGCAAAACAGCATGCCCAACATGCTAGTCATAGGTGACTCGATAGTGAGGCACACTGATGTCCAAATCACTAGGTTGAATAAGGAGAAAGTAACAGTCGGCTGCCTCGATACACCACATAACACACGCATCAGGACCCTTAACAACAAGTACAAATATGACTCTGTCATTGTACATGTGGGTGTGAATGACCTGACGTGCATACCTCCTTGGACTAATTGAAAAGAGACATGGAGGAGCTCTCGGATTATGTAGCCCAGGCAGTTATGACCCTAGCCGTGAGCAGAATCCTACCATCACCCAGAATGTTATCACAGTACAAGCAGAAAATGACTGATTTCAACAACTGGCTAAGTTTCTGGTGCCATTCTAAGGGGATCCATTAGCTGTCTGCCTTGGATGACATGAGTGACAGACCTCGATGCTTTGCCAGAGATGGCCTGCATCTGTCACCCCTGGGCTTCCGGATACTGGTCAAGGCTCTTGGCACCCCTATAGTGCCTTTTTTAGGTGGTGTTCCAAATTACCACTGTAACAGCTACAAACAAATGCAATCTGAGGATCATGCTGCTCAACACTAGGTCTAAATCTCAAAATGCACTCGCTCAAAGCACTCCTTAAAATGGAGAGCATCGACATTTTTGCTGTAACAGCGACCTGGTTTAAGGCAGCAGAAAGCATCCCTGAACTACCAGGCTATAACTAATTCCACACCTTCTGGCCTCAGAACTTGGACTGAAGCTCAAAAGGGGGTGGTGTTTCCATATTCATAAAGGGTGCACACAGCTCCAGACTGGTAGTCCAACATAACTCATCAGAGATACTACAGGTACAGCTAACATTGGGTAAGACAGCGATTCAGGTCATAGCCTGCCTTAGGTCCCCAACTATGTCCCAAGACCCACATTCCAAATTCCAAAGCACTCTGGAGAATATTAAGGTCCAACCTAACACTCTCATACTGGGTGACTTCAACTACCCCTCCATTAATTAGGAAAACTACTCATGTAACAATACACTTGCCCAACGCGTTTCCAGGAATTCATTAATTCCAATGCCCTGGATCAACTCGTTCTTACCCACACTAAAGATAGCAACATCCTCGACCTGGTCATTACCAACATGGGCGACCCATGTTCTACACCAATAGTCAACTCCTCCATGGTTAGATCCGACCACAAACGAATGACCTTGGAAATCCACATACATCCCACCCCCGCAAAGGTAACCAGTCATGAAAAACTTCTCCAAAGCTAACTTTGAGCTCCTAAAAACAGAAGTGGATAACTTCACGGCACCCATGCAAATGAAGAATAGTTGCATGACCGCCAAATCATACATCAATGCACTGTACAAACACATCACAAATGCATGGGTCTCACCATACCCAATAGAACCAAGACGCTCTCCTCCAAAAAAAGCAAGCCAATCTGGTGGTCCCCTGCCATAAACAAACTCTACAACAGAATGAGGAAACTGATACAGAATAAGGTGAAGTCCCAAGACTGGAAAAACTCCCTTATCAGCCTCAAGAAAAAGTTGAGAACCCTCATCAAATCCTCTAAAACTAGCTATTAAAACAGACTAGCAGCAGATAGTAAAGACAAACACAAGGCCTTCTATAGTTTTGTAAAGAATCTCCACAGCAATGCCCAGGTTTGCTCTGAGCTACTGCACAATGGTACCTCCTATAACGAGCCAACAGATATTGCCAATATACTGGCAGACAGATTCAGTGCCAACTTTACCCCTCAAAAGGACCTATCACATTAACAGGAGATTGCCAGGCACCCAGTATTACTGCTGCGCAGGTTAAAATTACAGTTGTGTACACTTACCATAAATGTAGATGTTGAAGTGTATTCACTGTTGCAGTCATCACATTTGGGTTATCCCTGCCAGGGTAGCCCTCGGTCGGCCCAAATACCAGAGACTTAGTATTTCTGCATTGGTTGCTGTCGCTCCAGGACTGACGTCAGGTCATCAGTAGTATAAAGTAAGGCAGTTGAAGCTATTACATCAGTTTTTCTTGCCCTAACCTGTCAGGAGCCTCCAAGTAGGAGGCTAGGTTCTGGTGGAAGAACCCCACCAGTGGAAAATAAATACCAAGATGTCCCTTGTAAGGAAAGGAGAATAACGAGTTAGAATGGTAATAAAAGGAGAAAATGAAGAAAGGGAGATGGAGGGAAACCAGGACTGCAACAGTGAATACACTCGAACATCTACATTTATGGTACGTGTACACAACTGTACTATGTTCTTCATGTTTCACTGTTGCAGTCATCACATTTGGGTTGATTCCCAAAACTGAGGAAAAGGGTAGAGGCAGTCAAGGAAACTAGGGGCTGGCTAGGATGCCCTACAAGACTGCAGAGGCAAACCCTGCCCTGGATTTGGAGAAGAGAGGCAGGTGGTAATGCTTGGTAAAAGTGTGAACAGATATCTAGGTGGCAGCCTCCAGGATGTCCCTAGTGGGGACTCCTCTGAGGAAAGCCGCAGAGGTGAAGGCTGCTCTGGTGGACTGTGTTATGACCCCCTTGGGGGGAGGCTTTCCATGTTGTTTGTAGCAGAAATGGATGCAGTGTACTATCCATTTGGAAATGGTTTGTTTGGAGATGGCTTGTCCTTCTGCCGCTGTAGCAAAGCTAACCAGCAATTGATCAGACTTTCTGAAGGATTTAGTCCTGTCTAGATAGAATCTGAGCTGTCTGTGCACATCTAGAGAGTGAAGAATCCTTTCCCCCTTGTTCTGGGGATTAGAAAAAAAGGTGGACAAATTAATGCATTGGTTGAGAGCCACACTGGACACCACATTGGGCATGAAGGATGGGTTAGTTCTGAGGGATACCCTATCTGCATGGAAGATGATGAAGGGTTCCACAGCCATGAGTGCTTGCAGCTCAGAGACTATTCTGGCTGAAGTGATGGCCAGAAGAAATACTGTCTTCCAGAAGAGAAATTTTAGCGCTGCAGAAGCAGCTGGTTCCAAAGGGGGGAGGGTTAGCTTTTTCAATACAAAGTTAAGGTCCCAAGCTGGTGTTGGTGCCCTTCTGGGTGGCCTCAGGTTGCTAGCCCCTCTTAGGAATTGTTTGATCAAAGGGTGTGAGAAAAGGTGCTGCTCATTGGGAAAATGAGCAGAAATAGCAGAGGTGTGAATCTTTATAGAGGAGAAAGAGAGGTCACTGTGTAGTAGGTCAGCTAAGTAATCCAGGATGAGAGGGAGGGATCCAGGTGCAGAACCTTTTCCCTTTATCAGCATAAGTCTTTCTGGTGTAAGGACATCTGACATCACGGACCTGTTTACTGAGGTAGAGATGACTGCAGGATCCTTAGACAAAGAGGAGTTTTGCGGCATACCAGATTCCGAAAGGGTCTTGGTAGCAACCTGCGAATCAACAGAAACAGGCATCGGGGGCTGTGAAAGTGCCTCACTGAGTACCAGAGAAAGTACAGTTGTGTACACCTACCATAAATGTAGATGTTCGAGTGTCTTCACTGTTGCAGTCATGACTGTAGGGTTCTCCCCTGCCGGCAGGCAGCCCCAGGTCGGCCAGAATCCCAAAGTCTGGGTGCAGCGTCGGCTGTTCAACCATGCTCCCTGACGTCAGAGCGCCAGGAGTACAAAGCTGACAGCCGACGCCATCTTCTCCAGTTTTTCTTGCCCCAGATGTCAGGAGTCCCAAAATGAAAAAGGTCCCATAACCTTTGCAAATACACCTCAGAAGAATGGTGAAAAAGAGAAATACACAAAAGTAAAAATAAGAGGGGACAGGAGGGAGGGAAACCCAGACTGCAACAGTGAAGACACTCGAACATCTACATTTATGGTAGGTGTACACAACTGTACTATGTTCATTGTGTTTCACTGTTGCAGTCATGACTGTAGGGTAGAATCCCAAAGCTGAAAGAAAGGGAGGTGGTCATAAAGAGGAAGGGGCGGCTAAAAGGCCCTGCAAGACTGCAGAGGCAAAGCCTGCCCTAGACTTAGAGTAGAGAGGTAGATTGTAGTGCTTAGAAAATGTATGCACTGAACTCCAAGTTGCAGCTTCCAAAATATCCTTGGTAGGAACTCCCCTGAGGAAGGCCGCAGAAGTGGCAGCAGCTCTGGTGGAATGAGTCCGTATACTCCCTGGGATTTGCTTTCCATGGTGAGAATAACAAAATCTGATTCCATGAGCAATCCATTTAGAAATGGTCTGTTTTGAAATGGCTTTGCCTTGGGAACTGGAAGCATAAGAAACAAACAATTGTTCTGATTTTCTGATGTCCTTGGTTCTGTTCAGGTAAAAACGTAGCTATCTGTGTACATCCAAGGAATGTAAGATCCTTTCCCCTTTATTTTGAGGAGTGGGGAAAAAGGTTGGCAAGTGTATAGTTTGATTTAAAGCCACTTTGGAAACCACCTTAGGCATGAAGGTAGGATTAGTCCTCAAAGATACCCTGTCTTGATGAAAAATAATATATGGTTCCACAGCCATTAGAGCTTGTAACTCTGAAACCCTCCTGGCAGAGGTTAGGGTTAACAGGATGGCTGTCTTCCAAGATAAAAACTTGATGTCAGAAGAAGCAGCAGGCTCAAAAGGAGGCAAGGTTAGTTTTTCCAAAACATAGTTGAGATCCCAAGCAGGAATAGGAGGAGATCTAGGAGGTCTTAAGTTCTTAGCTCCTCTAAGAAACTGTCGCATGAGCTGGTGGGAAAAGATGGGAGGGTCTGTATTATAATGAGCAGAAATAGCAGAGGCATGCATTTTAATGGAAGAGAAAGAGAGACCCTTATGTAAGAGATCTGTCAAGTAAAGTAAAATTAAAGTAATATTGGGAAGAAGAGGATCAGAATCCTGAGCCTGCATCCAGGAACAAAATCTTTTCCATTTTCCAAGATAAGATTTTCTAGTGCTAGGACATCTGGCTTCTAAAATGACATCCATAACCTGCTTGGGCAGTAAAGAAGAAATCAAAGGCCCTGGATTAACCAGGCCGCCAGGCTGAGAGTTCTGACATGAGAGTGTAGAACCTGACCCTGATGTTGGGACAGAAGGTTCGGAGACTGAGGTAAAACCCAAGGGGGCTCCAGGCATAGGTTTTTTAGAGTTGGTTTTATCTTCAA
>NW_025049801.1:0-14814 GCF_019279795.1 Protopterus annectens
CAGCAAAAATGTGACAGGACATTGTTAAACAAGGAAGCTTAAAATAATATTATTAAGTCAGCATTTGTGTCAGCATCTGCAACAATCTGTATTGTTTCTACAGGATGAGCAGTTCTCCAAAATAGAATACCAAGAGGAAATGTATATGTATGTGCATGACTAAAATTGTATTAATCCAGTTATTGGTAGGTACACATTTGTCCTGAGGTAAATGTTATATGTGTCACATCATCTGTACTATATGAGAAGTAAAGTGGAACCTTACTTTAAGCTGCAACGTTAGTCCATCTGGATTGTTAGTCTGTCTGGTTCATTATAAAAAGTTATTTGTTACTGCTCTAAGTTGATGCTGCAAAGTATATTCTCTCAGCAGTGTATATTCTGCAAGTTTCTGTATGCAACAGACTGTGAATGCAAATATAACCAGACTTTGATTTCAGCAGAATCCAGCCAGCAAGACTGAGTGTCTTAAGAAGACTTCAAACCCATCACAGTAAGCAGCACAATATAATTTTTCAATGGCGAGCCAGCCAGGAGTCGAACCTAAATTTAAGCAAGCTTTATTCTATATCTTATGTATGTTACATATTTGTAACAGAATTACTTTCAGCCTTAAAACCCTGTTGAGCATAATCTTACAATTCCCTCTTTTTATTTTAATGTACTCAAAACAATTTATACTGATATGTATTTTTATCACATTATATAGAAAACACTAAAGAAACAAAACCTTTAGTCTTCTTTTGATACAACAAATCAAAATGCAATTTTACAATGATATCAAGTATTACTACCAAAACTGAATGTATCTAACAACTTTTTCTTTTACAGACCATTCTGTGAACATATTTTTTCAGTTACGAGCTGTGTCTGTTTTAATTTTATTTTTTAACTTGATTAATTTATTCTTTTGCAATCACATAATTTCATTTATGATATAAAACTTTTTTATTAACTCTTTGCAACTGTTGAATTCACTATAAGAGACAAGAACTATGTGCTACTGCAAGCATTTATACACTGCTGAAAATATACACCCCGGATTCATGAAGCTCGGCGCAAGGCCGGTGTAAGGCTTGCGCCGGTAGTGCAGTGTAATATCGGCGTAGTAGCGCCATATGCATAGTAATGAGTGTGCGCCGCCACCACAGACACGTGCGTAGGGCACGTGAGCGAGTCCAAGTAGGATGCGCCCATAGGCGTGGCCAAGCGTGCAGGCGATGAGCAACCTAAAGTGCTGACTGCCACAGGCCGCCTGCAATAGTAACCGCACCAGACAGGCTCCGTGGATAATGAAACGTAGGCAGACTATGCAACATAGTACCCGTACACACAAAACGGAGAACCAAACATTAACCCACGAAGTCCAAAGTGAAACCGTCCAAGGAACTAAGGAGACGCGTAATACCGTGTCCGTCCCGCAATGCACTGTCAGTGGGCATACTCAGTGAAGGTGTACCGCAGCATGTCAGCGCGCCGTAAACACATAGAAGTATCGACATGGGCATGGACACCAGCAGTAGTGAGAGTACACAGCCGGGTAGCCGTGTCGATATAACAACAAGAAGGAAACAAGATACCCTAAACACAGGCAAACATGTGCATAGCAACATGTATTACACCCAGCAACGTGCCCGTCGCATACATATAGGACGGCGTATGGCGAACCGTAATATCCAGAAGCGGAACTCATGCATGCAAATGTAATACACAACAGCCCCGTCATAGCATGAAACCCGCACCCATGTACGACCGTGCACCCAACCCAGCTAGCAGCCCTGCGCAGCTACACACCTACACATAATGGGCATACCTGAAATGTATTAAGAAGTATTGTCCAAGGCAGTGCCATGCAGGAAGATATGTACCCCACAACTTAACAGCCCACCCCAGGTACAGATATCCAAACGGCTGCATGTGAATGTTCCGGCAGAATGTGTACATCCCGCATGTGGTATGCCCCGTCGAAACCCCATAGGCGTGCACATGCCACGGTGCCCATAACTGTACACATCTGGACAAGGCGGTATGCACAGCCACCGTACCGATGAGTAGCTATGCAGACATGTCAAACACAACACATAAGGCGGAACATCTGCCCACCAAGCAGGACGCCCTAACAGGGTGCCACAGGCACAGAAGGGGAAGGTGGGACATCACACGTGTAGAGTAGCGTTGCCGGATGGGAAAACACCCACGGCCAACGCAGAGGACGGAACAACATGTATATGCCTGGATGGATGGATGGGAATGTCATAGCATGGGAATAGGCCAAGCTATCCCCCATAATAGCCATGCATACCAGATACAAACAGCCAGTAACATGCAGTAGTAATGCAGGAAGGCATACACGAGTGTGGGAATAGCACAGGACACATGTCACGTGCCAAGTGTAGATGCATGACACAAATGTCCAGGATGGGGCCACTTGCAAAGAGGAACATGTGCCAAACCCACCTCCCACAGATGTACCGGCAGTGAAAACACATGCCAAACACACACCAATACAACCGTCCATCACACGACAGCAACGGAGGCAGGTCAAAGACCACCATGACGCGTGCACAAACAGGGACACGTGGAACCTTTGCCTTAACACCCCCCCCTAGGCCAAAGAACAATAGAATGGACATATGCATGTAATGCTGTGAAGGATGTGTGGTAGTCCTCGGTATCACAGAGGTAGGTACACAGATACACTGTAATCAACTGTGATGTATGTGCACTGTAGACAGCATACCTGCAGGTAATACATAGTTCTATCACGTGCCACAGAAATATACACATAAGAATGAGGATAGGGGATAGACAAGTGTGAATGGGACAAACTATGAACATGGGGTCATAGGACCATAGGTGCAGAGTAGGCTATCTACCCAAGGGCATCCATAACCCTAGGCCACAGTTATGTTACCTTCGCCAACCCTCCAGTCCGGAGATAAAATGCCCATTATATTGCTGTACCTCTGTCAAGCAGTGACAATGATGTAATCCCTGAGGTATATCTGCAATCCCCCATCAAATGGACAATATCCCCCTCGAGCAAGGCTAGCAAGGTTGTCTGCCACACATGTACTGTGATGTTGTTCCACAGCATATTGACTGTCTGGGTGATGTATGTGTCATTCCAACACAATCTATCAATGATCGTGTCAAGGTTCACGTCACCTGCCCTCGTGGTTCTGAGGGATGTAGATCCAGTAGGTGAAGCATAGTCATCAAATATGGGTCGACATGGCCTCGTATGTCAGGCACAGGTCACCACTGAACAAGTGGTATGTGACTGAATGGAGCAGGAGTCCTTACAGTGGGGCAGCATAACATAAATTCCTGACACCCTACATCTGTCTGATGATGACCCTATGGGGCCTTCCCGGCTGCCGTAGGTGTCGGGTCAGATACCGTCAGAACTGGGCAATATACTCAATCATAGGTCCAACGAGTAATGAGTACAAGGAGATGAAGACCTACCCTGATCTAGATGTGAAACACTGCACGAACAGGTGGGCAATGTAGACCGTCAACCGAAACACGAAAGCAACGTGTGTGTCGAAC
Organism: Protopterus annectens; assembly: GCF_019279795.1. Taxonomy (NCBI): domain Eukaryota; kingdom Metazoa; phylum Chordata; order Ceratodontiformes; family Protopteridae; genus Protopterus; species Protopterus annectens. The sequence continues at coordinate 3,556 of NW_025049801.1, forward strand.
GAATGGTGACTGACAACCTGGGTCCCCAGATCCCTGGTAAGTCCCCCCGTGATCAGTGGACCGCCAGCCATATGGCGGACAGGGGTGACCTTGTTCTTCCCGATGGGTATGACTATGCATAACCTGGCATTTAGCTGTAGGCCTTGTCCCTGACAGCAGATATCCATATCTGTGAGGCCCCTTACAAGGATATCTGTGTCAGATGTCCGTCCCACTATGGCACCTGGTTCGCAGTCATCTACAAACAATGTCAGCCCTAACCCCCCTGTGTGTGCTTGTACTTTGGAAATGTAGATGTAGAAAAAGAGTGGACCCAGGGCAGAGCCCCGTGGTAGTCCGCCTGTGACAGGCAGTAAGTCCGACATGCTGCCAGCAACTATGATGGCGTGGGTTGTGTCACCTAGCCAGTGTGCAACCCATCCCACGATGTACGTGTTCACATCCAAGCCGATGACTTTATGAATGATACCCGAGGGGGGTATTGTGTTGAAGGCCTTTGACAGGTCGAGGTAGGCTGTAAGGACTGCATGACCCTCATCAATGGCCCCGATGACAGTCCCTAAAACGTCAACCAGGTTCTAAACGCATGCTCTGCCCCTGACCAAGCCGAAATGGGTTGTATGCAAAGTATGCAGGTCCCGTAAGTCGTCATCTATGGCCTGCAGTATGATCCTTCCCCATGTCTTCCCTGATAAGGAATCCCAGGCTAATGGGACGGTAATAACCAGGGTCAGTGGAGGCACTGCCCCTGTGAAGTGGGACTACAGTCGCCGTGCGCCACAACTTGGGTACGTTACCCGAGGTGAAGCTAAGATCAGACAGCTGTCCTAACTGTGGGTCTAATTCCTCAATGAGATCACATAGTACACAATCGGGACACCAGCTGTTCCCATTAATGCTGTGTTCACTACCTTGGAGAGAGCATGTACCACCTGTGCGTTAAAGAACATTCGGGTGCCACAATCTGCTGGTACAGACATCTCTCCATGTGGAGGGGAGGGGGTGGAGATGTTTTCACCGAACCTGTCAGCCAGTATGTTGGCAATGTGTGTATGTTCAGTACACTTCACATCATTGTGAACCCAGTCAGACCATATCTGGGAGTTACCTCCCAGGTGTCTGGCATAGCTAATGAAGGCCGTATGATTGTCTGTCGAGTCCTTGGAGATATATCTGTGTAACCTGCCCCGGATTATGTCATGACAGCTTGTAGCTCTTCAGGTATAATGATCAAGGGTGTCATACCTCACAAGGAGTCAGCTCTGCCGTGTAGTAGCCACTTCCTGTCATCGTACAGAGTGGGTATGGCTGGGGTACACCACACTGGATGCTTGGCATTGGTACAAAGAACCACAGTTGGGTAAGGGAATGCCTGATCCATGCAGTCCTGTAGGTGCCGGTAGAAGGCATATGTAAGTGACGCAGTGGCCTGAGTAATGTCGACCACTGGCTAAGGGTCCCTAAAGGAGACCACAGTAGTGTTCAGAATTGTCAATCCGGCCTTTGAGAACGCCATGTGTATGTTAACCGGCAACACCCACAGCATTGTACGTCAATAGCAGACGCTATTGTCCAAATAACATAAGATCAACTTTATTGTTAAAATATGTATCATTATTCATTTAGTGATATGTTTCTGCTAATTACATTTGCAAATGCCCATTAAGACCGGGCCAAAGTGCTCGTGATCTACCTGTTATGGTGGTGTCAGTCTGACAAGAAAGTGGCGATACTTCCCTACTAGGACCTCTGGGGATTATTGAAAGCAGTTGTTAACCGGCATCATTGGATGTACACCATTTGATGTCGGTTTGGGAGAACCTGTCTTACGTAGCACTACACACTATGGGTAGTCAAGCAGACATCCGCGAATGGGGAACATACAGCAGCAGTCAGAACCACTGGCCACATGGACACAGTCCAACAAGTTCTATACTTTACATATGCACATTGGTGTCCATTGTAGGACCCAAAAATTGCCCTGTACGGAATACCATCCAGCCTTCATCGTCCAACCAGGAGAAGCGACAGTCGTGAGCACGGCACAGCTAGATATATGCACCACCTGCGTGTTTAATGTTGATGACAACTGTCCATGAAATGCAGGACATATGAACAGAAAACCACGGACTGTCGAGTCCATAGATGTTCGTCCACATCCCAGTCCCGCACACATGAAGGATGTGTAATGGGTACTGTCGAGGGTTTCAGCCATGGAATCGTGGGTATGCAGAAATGGTGCTCGGTGTTGTTTGGCAGATAATCCATTGTCCCGCCCCGTGGGAGGGATGTGGGTGTAGCACATGCCTCACTCCCCACGAATAATGCAAAGCATCCACCGGATATTGCTAAATGCAGGTGTGAAATGTGTACAGCCCAATACCAGTGTCCAGTAGGCAATTCCCATGGGTGGACAAGCGTACGAGCAAGATGGCACCCATACCTGCAAACCTGGTGGAAGTACGCAGCTGCAGTAAGGCATAACACAGGAAATACAGATAGGGACTACAGTAGACACACCCCATAGAAATCCAGACCGCCGTGCGACTACCGTCGTGCACAGCACTCAATCTGCCAGCAGGGGAATGGGGATCACCCACTTCCATACTGCAGAACAAATGGGCGACCAGTGGAACACATATTAATGGCACACCAACAACGTCAACTAGGAAGGTTATAGTATGGTTAAACAATGGCGTTCACAGTGATGAAGAACATCTGTCAATGAATAAACAGGATCTACATGTGTTGCTGGTGTTATTATGACACTATAGTGGCGGATATGTCCTATTGGGCCTAATGAGGTTTATTGAAAGCAGTCGCTAACCTGCATCCGTGGATGGACACCATTTGTATTCAGTTATGAAACACCTGGTTTCCGTAGCACTACATATTATGGGTAGTCAAACAGACATCCCCGATTGGGGAACGTACAGATGCAGCCGAAACCACTGTCCAGATGGACACAGTCCAACAAGTTCTACACTTTACACATGCACATTGGTGTCCATTGTAGGACCCAAAAATTGATACTATCGAACAACATGCAGCCGTCATCGTTCCAGCAGAAGAAAAGCGACAGCCGTGACTACGGCACAGATACACATATGCACCACCGGCGTTATTAAGGTTGATGACAAGTGTCCATGAAATGCAGGACATATGGACAGAAATCCCCAGAGTCCAGAGTCCATACAAGGCCCACATCCCAGTCCCGCACACATGAAGGATGTGGAATGGGTACCGTCGAGTATTGCAGCCATGGGATCCTGGGTATGCAGAAACAGTGCTCGGTGTTGTTTGGCAGATAATCCGTTGTCCCGCCCCGTGGGAGGGATGTGGGTGTAGCACCTGCCTTACCCCCACTAATAATGCAAAGCATCCACCGGATAATGCTAAATGCAGGTGTGGAATGTGTACAGCCCATACCAGTGTCCAGCAGGCAATTCCCATGGATGGACAGGCGTACGACAAAGATGGCACCCATACCTGCAAACCCGGTGGAATTACACAGCTGCAGTAAGGCATAACACAGGAAATACACATAGGGACTACAGCAGACATACCCCATACAAAGTCAGACCACCGTGCGAATACTGGCGTACACAGCACTCAATCTGCCAGCAACAAAATGGGGATCACTCGCTGTCATACCGCGGAAGAAATGGGCGACCTGTGGAACACATACTAATGGCACACGAACAACGTCAACTAGGATATGTAAACTATGGCATTCCCACTTATAAAGAATACATGCTTCAATGAATTCATAGGGGTTCTACATGTTCTGGTGGTGTTATGTTGACAATACAGTGACGGATATGTCCTACTGGGACGTCTGTGGTGTATTTAAAGTAGTTGCTAACCTGCATCTCTGGATGTACACCATTTGTTCTCAGATCTACTAAACCCGGTTTACGTAGCACTACGTAATATGGGTAGTTAAACAGACATCCGCGATTGGGGTACATACAGCAGCAGTCAGAACCACTGGCCAGTTGCACACAGTCCAGCAACATCTAACTTTACATATGCACATTGGCGTCCATTGTAGGACCCAAAAATTGTACTTAACAGAATTCCATCCAGCCGTTACCGTCCACCAGATGACGCGATAGCCATGGGTACGGCACAGCGAGACATATGCACCACCAGCGTGTTTAAGGTTGATGACAAGTGTCCATGTAATGCAGGATATATGAACAGTCATTTCCAGATTGCCGAGACCATAGACGTGTGTCCACATCCCAGTCCCGCACACATGAAGGATGTGTAATGGGTACTGTCGAGGGCTGCAGCCATGGGAACCTGGGTATGCGGAAATGGGGCTCGGTGTTGTTTGGCAGATGATCCATCGTCCCGCCCCGTGGGAGGGATGTGGGTGTAGCACATGACCTACTCCCCACTAATAATGTAAAGCATCCACTGGAGAATGCTAAATGCAGGTGTGAAATGTGTACAGCCCATACCAGTGTCCAGCAGGCAATTCCCATGGATGGACAAGCCTACGACCAAGATGGCACCCATACCTGCAAGGCCGGTGGAATTACACAGCTGCAGTAAGGCATAATACAGGAAATACAGATGGGAACAACAGTAGACACTCCCCATAGAAATCCATACCGCCGTGCGAATCCTGGCGTACACAGCAACCAAGCTGCTAGCAAGAATATGGGGATCACTCGCTTCCATACCGCGGAACATACGGGCGACCTGTGGAACACATATTTATGGCACACCAACAACGTCAACTAGGAAGGTCATATGATGGTTAAACTATGGCGTTCCCACTTATAAAGAACATCCTTCCATGAATAAATAGGTTCTACATGTTCCGGCTGTGTTATAATGACAATACAGTGGCGGATATTTCATAATGGGACTTCTGAGGATTAGTTAAAGCAGTTGCTAACCTGCAGCAGTAGATTAACACCATTTGGGTTAATTGTGGAAGGACACCGGTTCCGTAGCACTACATAATATGGGTAGGCAAACAGACATCCGCGATTGGGGAACATACAGCAGCAGTCCAAACCACTGGCCAGATGGACACAGTCCAACATGTTCTACACTTTACATATGCACATCGGTGTCCATTGTAGGACCCCAAAAATGTATCCCTAGGCAATGGCAACCGGCTGCGATCGTGTGACCCAGAAGAGGTGACAGCCTTGACTACGGCACAGGTAGATATAAGCACCACCAGCATGTTCAAGGGTGATGACAAGTGTCCATGAAATGCATGCCATATGGACAGAGGTCCCCAGAATGTCGAGTCCATGGAAGTGCGTCCACATCCCATTCCCGCACACATGGAGGATGTGCAATGGGTACCGTCGAGGGTTGCAGCTATGGGATAGTGGGTATGCAGAAATGGTGCCCGGTGTTGATTGGCAGATGATCCGTTGTCCCGCCTCGTGGGAGGGATGTGGGTATAGCACATGCGTTACCCCCCCACTAATAATGCGAATAATCCACCGGAGAATGCTAACTGCATCTGTGAAATGTGTACAGCTCTATACCAGTGTCCAGTAGGTGATTCCCATGGATGGACAAATGTACGGCCAAGATGGCACCCATAACTGCAAACCTGCTGGAATTACACAGTTGCAGTAAGGCATAACACAGGAAATATAGATAGGGACTACAGTACACATTCCCCATAGAAAATGAGACCACCGTGCGAATCCCGGCATACACAGCACTCAATCTGCCAGCACAAAAAGGAGGATCACTCGCCGCCATACTGGGGAACAAATGGGCGACCTGTGGAATACATACTAATGGCACACCAACAACATCAACTAGTAAAGTCATAGGATGGTTAAACCTTGGCGTTTCCAGTTATAAAGAACACCCTTCAATGAATTAGTGTGATCTACATGTGTTGGTGCCGTTAGTTTTGACAATACAGTGGTGGATATTTCCCATTGGGACGCCTGAGGTTTACTTGAACCAGTTGCTAACCTGCATCCAAGGATCTACACCATTTGCGTTCATGTCAGACAAAACTGGTTTCCGTAGCACTACATAATATGTGTAGTCAAACAGTCATCCGCGATTGGGGAACATACAGCAGCAGTCAAACCCACTGGCCAGATGGACACAGTCCAACACGTTCTACACGTTACATATGCACATTGGTGTTCATAGTAGAACCCCAAAGATCCATCTGTATGCAATGTCAACCAGCTGCGATCGAGAGACCCGGAAGAACTGACAGCCGTGACTATGGGACAGCCAGACATATGCACCTCCAGCGTGTTCAAGGTTGATGACAACTGTCCATGACATGCAGGACATATGAACGGCAATTCCCAGAATGTAGAGTCCATAGAGGTGCGTCCACATCCCATTCCCACACACATGACGGATGTGTAATGGATACCGTCGGGGGTTGCAGCCATGGGACCCTGGGTATGCAGAAACGGGGCTCTGTGTTGTTCGGCAGATAATACGTTGTCCCGCACCGTGTGAGGGATGTGGGAGTAGCACATGCCTTACTACCCACTAATTGTGTAAAGCATCCACCGGATAATGCTAAATGCAGGTGTGAAATGTGTACTGCTCTATATCAGTGTCCAGTAAGCAATCGCCATGGATGGACAAGCGTAGGACCAAGTTGGCACCCATACCTGCAAGTCTGGTGGAATCACTCAGCTGCAGTGAGGCATAACACAGCCAATACAGATAGGGACTACAGTAGACACACCCCATACAAAGCCGGACCGCCATGCGAATACCGGCGTACATAGCACTCAATCTGCCAGCACCATAATGGGGATCACTCGCTTCCATACCGCGGAAGAAATGGGCGACCTGCGGAACACATACCAATGGCACACCAACAACGTCAACTAGGAAAGTCATAGGATCCTTACACTATGGCGTTCACGCTTATAACGAACATCCTTCAATGAATTTATAGGACCTACATGTTTTGGTCGTGTTAATATGACAATACAGAGGCAGGAATGTCCCAATGGGATATCTGCGGATTAGTTAAAGCAATTGTTAGCCTGCATCATTGGAATTACACCATTTGGGTTCAGTGGTGGAAAACCCGGTTTACGTAGCACTACATAATATGGGTACTCAAACAGACATCCGTGGTTGCTGAACATACAGCAGCAATCAAACCCACTGGCCAGATGGACACTGTCCAATAAGTTCTACACTTTACATATGCACATTGGTGTCCATTGTAGGACCCAAAAATTTATCCGTACGCAATGTCAACCTGCTGCGATCGGGAGACCCAGATGAAGTGACAACCGTGACTACGGCACAGCTACATATATGCACCACCAGCGTGTTCAAGGTTGATGACAAGTGTCCATGAAATGCAGGACATATGAATAGGACTCCCCAGGTTGCTGAGTCCATAGACGTGCGTCCACATCCCATTCCCGCACACATGAAGGATGTGCAATGGGTACTGTCGAGGGTTGCAGCCATGGGATCATGGGTATGCAAAAATGGGTCTCGGTGTGGATTGGCAGATGATTCATTGTCCCGCCCCGTTTGAGGGATGTGGGCATGGCATATGCGTTACTCCGCACTAATAATGCAAATCATCCACCGGAGAATGCTAAATGCAGCTGTGAAATGTGTACAGCCCTATACCAGTGTCCATTAGGCAGTTCCCATGGATGGACAAACGTACGGCCAAGATGGCACCCATAACTGCGAACCCTGTGTAACCACACAGCTGCAGTGAGGCATAACACAGGAAATACAGATAGGGACTACAGTAGACACTCCCCATACAAAGCCAGACCGCTGTGCGAATACCGGCGTACACAGCACTCAATCTGCCAGCACAAAAATGGGGATCACACGCTTCCATACCGCGGAACAAATGGGTGACCTGTGGAACTCATACCAATGGCACAATATCAACGTCAGCTGGGAAAGCCATACGATGGTCAAACTATGGCGTTCCCACCAATGAAGAACATCCTTCAGTGAATTAATAGGATTAATGTCAATTGACCATGGAATACACCTAATCAACATGAAAGACCCGCTGGCACCTTATGGCACACAAACCAAGTCACACATAGGTAGGTGAAACAGTCAACATAGACATTTTGTCCACGACAGGTCACATATGGTATCCAAAGGTTACTTCATAGACATGTAAGCGCTATCACCCGTAGGCTCCGTGAGACTTACACATAACATGGAAGCATCCAGGCTTTAAATATCCCCCCTTACACTTCCATTTGTCACTTTCTATGCAAACAATGAACATGTAGCCACAGCATAGAAAGCACAGACGCAATGCTAACCACACACACATATGTTAACATCTCAGAAAGCATCCTATTAACACATGTATTATATGATATTGTACTATGCCGAATCCTCATCAATCAAAGACCTAACAATGTATATGGAAGATATGCATAGCATATCACTGTAATACAGCGGTACAGAACTGAAAGAGTGGACAAATGTATGTTAACTCTACATCTGTACCTAAACTACATTCCCGTTACGGGGGTTTGCTCCACCTGCTTCTCAAAAGAGGCCTCATCAGTGTTCCATCGGTCAGCCCTGGTGTGTGGCCAACCCTCCACCTACTAATCCATCTAAATCCGCATTCTACAGCATAGCTGAGGAGGTCCCCCCTGTGGTATTATAACCTAGACGTCGTAAAACACCGAATGTAGACGTATGCCTTGTGATGTGCCCATAGCCGGCCGTAGGCATACGCCAATCCTGCGGCTGCCCAGGGTGCTGCACTAGTAGGGCCACCTGTCTAGTAGGTGTGTCATGTAGGTATACCAAGATGGGGGCACCATGTGTTGTGGTGGTGGGCGCCATGGAGCCCTACAGCCTAGGGCAGCAGGCAATCTAAGGCCGCTGCCGTTGGAGGGGTAGTACGGTCTGCAGGTATGTGCAGACGTGCACATGTAACAGCGGTCCACAAGGATTACCCATAGTGGCGACACCTGCACAGATGGCTATAGCGGGACACACACATGGCCATGCATACAGCACAGGTAGACATACACACACCATAAATAGGCAAGTACACACAAGGTGTATGGCGTGTACGGGTACAGTGTCAGGACAGCAAGGATAGCTGTCTGCCATGATATCCAGCAGATGTCTTTGAGGTGTTCTGGAATACGGACGGTGCATGGACAATGTGTGGATATGCAACGTACCACAGTTATATGTGTCAGCCGTGCAAATATGCGATACATGGGAAAGACAGCTGTCCATGGTAGAGCAGCAGTACGGGCACAACATAGGTACGTAGATATACAAAGACAGAGATACAGACGGACACATCTGGCAGGCCCGTGAGTGTAATGTACACAGCAGCACCCCACCACACCATAGCAGGGTGCACGTGGAGAACACGCTACGGAGGTCGCCGACCACAACAGGCACACAAGCGGTACACAAGCTGCGTCCCGCCATCCACAAACACAGGGATGGCGGCAGGATATGAGTGTTCTGCGTAAACCTCAAAGCCATACCCTATAAACCCATGCAGCTGGGAGCATGGACACACACACACATGTGGCAGGCATGGTGATTGACCACACCCCCACATACCCAACCGCACAAACGTATGACACAGGTATGGAATGCACTACGTGGACCACCGAACACACCACCATCAGAGGCACATGTACAGGTGGGTGACAACATCCGTAAAGGAATGGCCGCTGATAGCCAAGGTATGTGTTGCGAAGCGTCTAAAAGCTTGTTCATCTGCAGAGGCAGCTGGAAACACACACACACAAACAGGGAAGGGCCAAGATTCGAACCTACGCCTACCTACATGAACTCACTACTGCATGAAGCATTTACAGAACACGCTACCGAGATTACTGAGCACAACGCTGTCAGAGGCATATTTCTAGGCGGGTGACATCACCCGTAAGAGAATAGCTGGCAATAGCCAAGGTATGTGTTGCGAAGCGTCTAAAAGCATGTTCATCTGCAGAGGCAGCTGGAAACACACACACACACAGGAAAGGGCTGAGAGTTGAACCTACGCCTACCTACATGAACTCACTACAGCATGAAGCATTTACAGAGCAGCCAATGAGATTACTGAACACAATGCTGTCAGAGGCATATTTCTAGGCGGGTGACATCACCCGTAAGAGAATAGCTGGCAATAGCCAAGGTATGTGTTGCGAAGCGTCTAAAAGCATGTTTATCTGCAGAGGCAGCTGGAAACACACACACACACAGGAAAGGGCTGAGAGTCGAACCTACGCCTACCTACATGAACTCACTACAGCATGAAGCATTTACAGAACGCGCTACCGAGATTACTGAGCACCACGCTGTCAGAGGCATATTTCTAGGCGGGTGACATCACCCGTAAGAGAATAGCTGGCAATAGCCAAGGTATGTGTTGCGAAGCGTCTAAAAGCATGTTCATCTGCAGAGGCAGCTGGAAACACACACACACACACAGGGAAGGGCCGAGAGTCGAACCTACGCCTACCTACATGAACTCACTACAGCATGAAGCACTTACAGAACGCGCAACCAAGATTACTGAGCACAACGCTGTCAGAGGCATAAAGTTTACCTTTTTGGTAAAAATGGAGCAAAAAAAGTAAAAAAGTAAAAAAAGTCACAAACTTTTTTTTTTAATAAACCCTAAAAATTTACCTTTTTGGTAAAAATGGAGCAAAAAAAAGCAAAAAAAATCAAAAAAGTCACAAACTTTTTTTTTTTAATAAATCTTAAAAATTTACCTTTTTGGTAAAAATGGAGCCGGGAAAACCAAAAAAAAGTAAAAAAGTCACAAACTTTTTTTAATAAACCCTAAAAATTTACCTTTTTGATAAAAAAACAAAAAAGTCAAAAAAGTCAAAAACTTTTTTTTTTTTAATAAAGCTTAAAAGTTTACCTTTTTGGTAAAAATGAAGCCAGGAAAACCAAAAAAAAGTAAAAAAAGTCACAAACTTTTTTTTAATAAACCCTAAAAATTTACCTTTTTGATAAAAAAAGCAAAAAAGTCAAAAAAGTCAAAAACTTTTTTTTTTTAATAAAGCTTAAAAGTTTACCTTTTTGGTAAAAATGGAGCAAAAAAAAGCAAAAAAAGTAAAAAAAGTCACAAACTTTTTTTTTAATAAACCCTAAAAAATTACCTTTTTGGTTAAAATGGAGCAAAAAAAAGCAAAAAAAGTCACAAACTTTTTTTTAATAAAGCTTAAAAGTTTACCTTTTTGGTCAAGATGGAGCAGGGAAAATCAAAAAAAGTCAAAAAAGTCA